>NC_058060.1:3163922-3448922 GCF_020085105.1 Siniperca chuatsi | reverse complement strand
TAATAAGGGGAGTTTTAGCCTGAACCAGTCCAAAATACAGACAATAATGTTTTTAAAGATATCACCACAGTTTTTTTTCATCCTTGTAGTTTTACGTCAGTACAATGTAAGCAGGGTAGGAATAACTCATGAGTAAATGCTTCCTGTTCACAGGTAAGGCCTTTTCTTTGTGGCAGGGGAATTCAAAGTTGAGTTCATACTGACTGGAACACTTATAATGGTATAATAATAATAATAATAATAATAATAATAATAATAATAATAATAATAAAAATCTGATGACTGCTTCAGCACTCAGTGTCCAAGGATGGATCAATAATCCTAGTGGACTGAGATAAAAGAGGGAGTCATCTAAATTAAATAGTGCAATGAGATAACTTCTGTTATGAATTGGCGCTACATAAATAAATTGAAAAAACTAAAACAATTTATGTTTCTTATTTTTCACTACAGTCTATCACTAAGTTCTTAGAGAGAGTGTGTGTGTGTGTGTGTGTGTGTGTGTGTGTGTGTGTGTGTGTGTGTTTTGTATATTTTTACATTTGTATATTCTGCACTGATTCTTGTAAAATTGCACTAATTCCCGTTGACATGCATGTTTATTTATTTTTTCAATTGCATTGTCACTTTATGTAAAGCACATTTTGTTGCCCTGTGTATGAAATGTGCTATATAAATAAAGTTTGACTTGATTTGATTTATTGCCTTGAGAAACAACACATGAACATTTTCTGATCTGACGCCCCTATCTGCAGGACAATGACACTGTCAGTGCCTTCCAAATTTGTTACACGTCCTTGTTACAAAAATGATTCATATAATTATTATAGTTAAGGTTTGGTTAGGTTAAGGCACAAAATCTACTTTGCTAGAGAACAGTTGTGGTTGCGGTAAAAACAAAAGAACATTGACTGTTCACTATACATTGACTAGTGCAATGACTACAGAAACAGTGAAAAAGGGTTTTAAAGTTTTCAGGCTGGATGGAAAACTGTACAACAAATAGTTGTAATGCTTTCATTTAAATTATTTTTAAGCTGATTATTTTACCCCCAAAATTCATGTTATGGAATCCACACAATTCATGCTATACTGTACTCACAACGTATCCTCATACAATGGTTCGTAGATATCTTACAAAAAGTAATGCACCATTTTTCGTGCATAATCCTACGAATGGCCAGCAACCAGCAACAGGCGATAAACAATAAACATGTGGTTAACGTTGTTAAATGGTCATAGTTTGGTTAGGTTTAGGCATCAAAACTACTTGGTTAGGTTGGTTAGGTTTAGGAAAAGCTCACAGTTCCAGTTAAAATAAGTAAGTTAAGTTAGTAACATTAGTAGTTAGAAACAGATCAAGGACGGGTGGAGATCTGTCTGAATGGGAGGGAGGCCAGACGTATCTGCCAGAGCAAATGAAACTTATTTGGCTGAGTGCCCCTTTAAACATAAACATAGATCGTACTTAGGCATTTGAATGATCTCCTCCTGAAGGTGCATGTGTGTGTTCTGGTAGCCATATTTAAGAGTAGGCTTAAGACTTTACTTTTTGATAAAGCTTATAGTTAGGGCTGACTCAGGTTAGTCCTGAACCATCCCTTAGTTATGCTGCTATAGGCCTAGACTGCCGGGAATCTTCCCATGATGCACCTCTCTTCTCTCTCCTCCTTTTCCTCTCCATCTGTACACATTTTCACATTAATGCATGTTACTAACTTAACATCTTCTCTCTCCCATAGGTTTTGTGCTTTCTCGTTTCTTTCCTCTCTCCTTCTGTCACTTTCAGCAGGTATTTCTGCCTCCGAGCTGTAGAGTCAGCATTTATGATTGCGGGCCATCTACTGCTTCCATGTCCTTGCTCAACACCCGCTGCTACAATTATTATTAGTCTTATTATTGTTATCATTATTACCACTACAATTACATTATTATTATTTTAAATTTCTATGTGGAATTTGCTGCCTCTTAAAAGGACAATTTTCCTCGCCAAGTGCTTGCTCTTGGTGAGAATTGTTGGGTCTCTGTAATTAATATTATAAAGAGTACAGTCTAGAACTGCTAGGAAAAGTGCAATGAGATAACTTCTGTTATAAATTGGCACTATATAAATAAATAAATATATAAATTGAATTGTTCAAGACATCCAGACATACCTCCGTCGCAGTGATGTTGACAGCTTGTTAAATGGTGAGTTTATTTAGTATTTTCAAGTGCATCGTTTTTATATTGCCAAAAATCTGGCAAGAAGCATGTGCACTTTGATTAGCAAAACTACTGAAATGCAACATCTGATTAGATTTATTTTTTTTTATTCTTGTAATGCCTGTTTTGCTTTTCAGCTGTATGAGTTCACATTTTAGCCATACTAGCAGCATGGTGATCCTCCGACTTTTCATCTAGCCCCATCATTATCAAAAATATAATTTGTTTAATATTTGGTTTATGACGAAATACCTCCAAAACTAATGACATTCCCATCAGACTCAGCTGTGCTTTGTGTTTGGTGATAACTAGCAAATGTTATCATGTTAACACACTGAATATGTCATATGTATTAATGCTGTTACGGAACAGACAGGTCCACCGAGATGGACAAAGAATGTTCTTTATTCGATAACAGCCAGAAAGAGTGGGTATGGAAGAGGGAAGTGTGAAGGAGGGAGATCGCTGGAGAAGGGAGATCACTGGGAGAGACGTCGACTGCGCTGGAGATGGCGGGTCACCGCGGCGGCCTCCAGTCCCAGCACTGGAGCAATCATCACTCGACCTGGCAGAGCCATCTCTGGCGGAGATGGCGGGTCGCTGGGCGATGGAGCAGGTGAGCAGAGTGGTGGCGGAGCCAATGAACCTCTGGGCGGAGAAGCTGGCGAGCCTCTGGGCGACGGTGCAGGTGAGTGGCGGGGCAGCTGGGCAGTGGTGCATGTGAGTAGCGGGTTAGTCGGCTTATGATTGGTACCACCTCGAGCCAGACGGGTGCCCCGAAAGGGATTTGGCACGGTGGGCTGCGTGTCTAGCTACCGTTATCATCCACCACTGAATCAAAAAAGGGCTCCGGTCTGGCCCTTGGCATGGTGAAGAGGGGGGTTGACAGAGAGACTACGGGAATGCCGACTTAGTCCTTCGGTATAGGTCCGACTTTCTGTTACAGAACAGATAGGGAGGGGACACCGAGATGGACAAAGAATGTTCTTTATTCGATAACAGCCAGAGAGAGTGGGTATGGAGAGAGGGAGCTCGCTGGAGAAGGGCGCTCGGACGTTATGCCGAGTAGTGTGGCAATTCCTAGTCATGAACGAGGTCAGACACATACTGAGGTGAGTACAAGGCTTTTATGCTGACTGTGATTGGTAGCAGGTGTGGATCATTAGTGGGTAGTGGTGCCTGGAGTATCCCTGACAAATGATTTGGATTTTCTGTGTGCTAAACATTTCAGCCCAGTTTAAACTGACACAGTTGTTTTAAATTTAAAAGTAAATGTTCAACAATTAAAAAGCAGATTTTAAGGACATATGTTCATCAGTAATTGTGATTTCTTTTGGTTTAAAAAAAAGGGTTTACAGTGCAGTGTTATACTGCAGATTGTTTTTTACGGGACAATATTGCTATCAAATTATCAGTAAAATTGTGATTACAGTTATGAACTGTAAATTTGTTTAAAGTAAATGAAACTAACTAAAAGTAATAATACTATAAATGAAAATACAGCAATAATGCTGTAAATTAAAACACAGTAATGATACTGAAAATGAAATTACAGTAATGATAATGACACTGTAAATGAAAATGTAGTGATGATACTGTAAATGCAATTACAGTAAATTACTGGTATCCAGCTGCCACTAAGTTACTGTAAAATTTACAGCAACCTTTTCTGGATACAGCTTCTGAGCAAAATGAAAGATTAGGGCCTGTTTGTTGGTGACTACCTGGATAAATCAGTT
This sequence comes from Siniperca chuatsi, assembly GCF_020085105.1. Classification (NCBI taxonomy): domain Eukaryota; kingdom Metazoa; phylum Chordata; class Actinopteri; order Centrarchiformes; family Sinipercidae; genus Siniperca; species Siniperca chuatsi. The sequence goes on along the minus strand of NC_058060.1, from coordinate 3,444,978 downwards.
GTGCAGCTATGCTTTTGGAACATTATACACGTGAGGTTGAGGAAAGCCTGTGGCTTATGTGGACTGCTCTTCCGTCCCTTAAAAAGATGTATGATGTATTTGTGATGTTAAACAAAGCACAAACACATACATGATTGCTCAAACTACTAACTGGCTATATATACTGTAACTTGTTACCATGTTATGGCTTTTGTTTCCTGTGAACATTGTTGAACACCATGATAAGGTATTGAGCAATTAACAAGAAAATTGTTCAGCAAAACGTAAAGAAAGTCCAAGTCCAAGTAATATTCAGATTGAGGGTGTGACCATGTTGCCATGTCTTTGCTATGTTTCTGTCTTTTGATAGGTATAAATCAGAGGCATTCTAATAAAGCTGAATAAAATCTTATACCTATCATTATGTATATTTATATCATGTCATATGTCATATATGGTCTAAGGTATGACAGTTAATCACTGCAGGACATTCATAATTGTATAGATAATTTCTACATTTTGGGGAAAAATACCATGTCATTTTTCAGTTTGTTTATGATTTCTTTCTCGAATTCCAGTCTAGAGATGCTAGTGGCAAGCGTAGTCAGTTACATATCCAGTGGGTTGTCATGGTGGGCATGTGAACCACCTGGCTCAGCTAATTAATCGCCTAGCTCGCAGAGTGGGTAGCTCAAGAGTGAGATCCTGCCTGTTTCTCATTTACCACTGCCGACTTATTTTGGTTGCTGGCTTCACATAGATGGAGGCTCCTGAGGCCCCTCAGTAGCCTTATTATTGTCATTTTCACTGTGACATACAATAATGCCAAAGAGACATTAATGTGTTTCCCACAATGATTAAGTTATAGGGACCAGATAACTTTGTGCACGTATGGTGTGAAAGCCACTGGTGTGTTCAGATCAGCAGAACACAGCTTTTTAAGTACAGATTTCGTGGATACAGTCCCAGCCCTAGCTGAATTATAGGTCTATAATCTTGAATATAAAAGTATAATTACCTTTATTCACTGCATAATAAACAGCTACAGCTATAGTAGCTCTTTAAAAAAACAAAAACAAACGGGCTCCGTGTTTGCACAAGATTTTAAAATGCCAAGCTTTAACATCTGATCATGAGGTAAAAATAACATCTGGTCAATATCCGTCGGCTTTATCCTGCACTGCACAACACATCTGGCGAAAGTTGTTACCGAAGATTAACCTTGTCGAAAGTCTGAATATTGAACTTAAAACTATATGCGCCTCTGTGTTGTTTAGCCTTGAAGATTCTGTTCCTGACATGAGTTTCTGTTTTGAGTAAAGATCTTTTTTCTGTGATTCTGTGAGTTGTTACTGATGTGATTCACTAACGTTCTTTAATAATTTTATTTTGGAAGCATTAATCACAATTAAGAACAATGACATTCATAGTAACTTTGCAAGATGGGAGAAGTTTAATGTAGCTGAGTGCAAGTTGGTGAGGAGATGTATTTAATTACTACATTATTACTATATATAATCCAGATGAGAGAATGTCTGAAAGTTGCTAAAAATGTTCACAAGTTCATTGAAGTCTACTTCAGTTTTTATTTTATAGCTTTACAAGCAGCAGCAACTATTTAGTTGATGGTTTTGTCTGTATTTCACCTCTCAGGCTACATACAGGCTGACCTTCACCCTCTGATTGGTGGTGGTTGTTGGAGCCATACAAAGCCTGAGAGGAAGATCTGCAGACACTACTCAGGGCTGAAAACAATACTGCCAGGACTTTCCTGTGGGGTAAAAATTATCGTCTATTTAGATTAAGTGACAGTGTGTAATTCTAATATTTTCCTTAAAAGACAATAAGTTTGAACATCAATCTAAGGCAGTTAATTCTCGAAAACGCTCAGATGTGGCTGAATTACAACAATTCTGCAAAGATGAGTAGGCTAAAATTCCTCCACAGCGCTGTAAAAGACTCCTTGCAAGTTATAGCAAATGCTTGATTGCAGTTGTTGCTGCTAAGGGTGGCCCAACCAGTTATTAGGTTTAGGGGGCAATCACTTTTTCACACAGGGCCATGTAGGGTTGGAATTTGTTTTCCCTTAATAATAACAACCTTCATATAAGACGGTGTAGTCCCTCATTCGTCCAGGAGTGTTCTATCGTAGAAAAGGTTTCAGTCATAGTCATCTGGACACTGTTTTCAGAATCAAGACGTTTCGGCTCCCATCCGAAAGTCATTCTCAATTGTGAAAGAATTGGACGGGAACTGGAAATTTAAACTACTCTGAGTTACATAAGCCCTGCCCTCAGGAAGGAATCTGCCTGAGTATCTGTTAATAGCTAGTTTCACCTGAAACTGACCTAATAGTTTCAAGATGGCCCAGTAATCAGTAATCAGGCCTATTGTTCTCTGGCTGCATCTACTTCATCACTGCTAAGTACCTGATTAGCATGTGATAGGCGTGACCAAGGTGATAATACACTCTGATAGACTTTGGGCAGATTAAATCTCAGACCACCATTTCTGTTCAAAGAGGGGTTCTCTTTCTTCACAAAAATGGCTTCCTTGACACCCCCTTCAAACCAACTCTTCTCTCTACTAAGAATCTTCACCTCGCTGTCTTCAAATGTGTGGTTTGTAGCTTTTAAATGCAAATGCACGGCGCTCTGTAATCCTGAGTTAGCGTGTCGTCTGTGCTGATAAAGTCTTCTGTGAAGTGGCTGTTTGGTTTCGCCTATGTACCGTTCTTTGCAGTTTTCCTCACTGCACTGAATGGAGTAGACAACATTGCTCTGTTTCTGTGTGGGTAACCTGTCCTTAGGGTGAACGAGTTTCTGTCTTAAAGTGTTGCCTGGTTTAAAGAAGACAGGAACATCGTGCTGTCTAAAGATCTTTAGACAGCACGATGTTCCACCAGAAATGGTGGTCTGAGATTTAATCTGCCCAAAGTCTATCAGAGTGTATTATCACCTTGGTCACGCCTATCACATGCTAATCAGGCACTTAGCAGTGATGAAGTAGATGCAGCCAGAGAACAATAGGCCTGATTACTGATTACTGGGCCATCTTGAAACTATTAGGTCAGTTTCAGGTGAAACTAGCTATTAACAGATACTCAGGCAGATTCCTTCCTGAGGGCAGGGCTTATGTAACTCAGAGTAGTTTAAATTTCCAGTTCCCGTCCAATTCTTTCACAATTGAGAATGACTTCCGGATGGGAGCCGAAACGTCTTGATTCTGAAAACAGTGTCCAGATGACTACGACTGAAACCTTTTCTACGATGAACCTTCATATAGAAACTGCATTTTGTGTTTACTTGTGTTATCTTTGACTAATATTTAAATTTGTCTATTGATCTTAAACATTTAAGTGTGATAAAGATGCAAAAAAATCAGGAAGGGGGCAAACACTTTTTCACACCACTGTAGTTAGATAGGGAGAAAGGGTAAAATTTGTTTTGTTTGTTTGTTAGTTTGACTCCCATTATTATAGAGAAGATGATAACCAAATGTATCATAAAATTAACTAATGTAACTAATGTTTTTTTTTCATATGTTGTTCTAAAGGGTTTGGCAAACATGTGTCAGCTGTGTTGGAGGTCAGTATCAGCTTGATCCCAAACACAACAATATCATCCTGATGATGTGCTGAGATAAGCATATTGTCTCATTTCCTGTCACCGGTGTTTGTGTCTTAATTTAGTTCGATTCTTCATTATTTTAACTATCTGCTGCACACTAGTTCTCCTCAAGCACCCATTGCACTTTACACCTTCTTTTAACGACTTTCTTGCTAAGCCCACAGTTTACACTCTATTCAGTTTCGCTAGCTACCGTTCTTTAGCTTAGCAGCTAGCAATGGCTTCTGTCTCTCCCTCTCACTCTCCTGCTCTCTCCTGCTCGGTGTGTCAAATGTTTAGCTATTCCTCTGCCTGCTTTAGTGATAATGGTACATAAAATAAATGTAGTTTATTTGTAGCATTGGACGAAGCTTAGTAAATTGGAAACACGGTTCCGCAGGCCCCTGCCTAACGTGACCAGTGATGACACGTTTAGCCGCATGTCTTCATTCCGCCGCTGGCTGGCGAGGTGGTGTCCAGCAAACGATGTAGGCTTTGTAGACAAATGGCTTTTTGGGGAAGACCTGGTCTGATTAGGAGAGACGGCATTCATCCCACTTTGGATGGAGCAGCTCTCATATCTAGAAATCTGACTGATTTTATTAGTGGGCCTAAACCATGACAATCCAGAGTTGAGACCAGGAGGCAGAGTTGCAGTCCTACACGCTTCTCTGCACTTCCAGAGCAGTTCCCCACCCAAAACTCCTTAGTGACGGTGTCTGCCCCCCGACCACTTAAATTAATAAAACCAAAAGTTAACAGAAGAGGAGTTATACATAAAAACCTAAACAAAAACAGTGAAATAAAACCCACAATAGGAAAATTAAATGTGGACTCATCTGATCATCAGATCTCTGTCATTTAAAGCTGTACTAGTGAACAATTTAATATCAGAGTATCATATTGACTTATTTTGTCTTATTGAAACCTGGCTGGGTCATGAAGAATATGTTAGCCTAAATGAATCCACTCCGCCCAGTCGCATTATTACTCATATTCCTCGAGGCACTGGCCGAGGATGTGGCGTTGCAGCCATCTTCGACTCAAGCCTATTAATCAATTCTAAACCTAAACTAAATTATAACTCATTCGAAAGCCTTCTTCTTAGTCTTTCACACCTGACATGGAAAACACGACAGCCAATGCTATTTGTTATAGTGTACCACTCTCCTGGTCCTTCTTCTGAATTTTTATCTGAATTCTCAAAGTTTTTATCAAGTTTAGTCCTTATAACAGATAAAGTAATTATTGTAGGTGATTTCAATATCCATGTGGACGTTGAAAACAATGCATTTATCTCATTATTAGATTCGATTGGCTTTTCAGAGTGTACATGAAGCCACTCACTGTTTTAACCACACCCTCAACCTTGTTCTGGTATATAGCATGGAAATTGAACATTTATTAGTCTTTCCACAGAATCCTTCTTTATCAGACCATTATTTAATGACTTATACTTATTATAACTGCTATTACTGGAATACACGCCATTAAGCAAAAACTTCTACTCTAGATGTCTATCTGATAGTGTTGTAGCTAAAATTAAGGAAGCGATCCCATCTACATTTAATTCGGTGCTATGTCTCACTATAACTATGCTAATTTCAGCCCCTCCCAAATTGACCATCTTGTTGATAGTGCTGCAGGCTCACTGCGAACGACACTCGATTATATCGCCCCTCTAAAAAAGAAGATAATAAAACAAAGAAGGTTAGCATGGCATAACCCCCAAACCCACAAATTAAAGCAAACATCGCGAAAACTTGAAAGGAAATGGCGATCCAACAACCTGGAAGAATCTCTTTTAGTCTAGTTTTAGCCAACTATAAACCTATATTTAACCCTCCCTTTCTCTCTAAGATCCTTGAGAAAGCAGCCACCAATCAGTTGTGTGACTTTCAAAATAACAATAGTTTATTTGAGGATTTTCAGTCAGGATATAGAGTGCATCATAGCACAGAGACAGCACTGGTGAAAATTACAAATGACTTTTGCTGCAACAAAAGAGTTTCCCCTCTGGGATCAATAAAGTATTTCTGATTCTGATTAATTGCATCAGCCAATGGACTTGTCTCTGTACTTGCCTTGTTAGAACGTGCTACGTTCGACACCATTTATCATCACATCCTATTACAGAGACTGGAACATGTAATTGGCATTAAAGGAGCCGCACTAAGCTGGTTTAAATCCTATCTATCAGATCAGTCTCAGTTTGTACATGTTAACGGTGAGTCCTCCATGCACGCCCACGTTAGTCACAGAGTTCCACAAGGTTCTGTGCTTGGACCAATTCTATTCACCTTATATGTGCTTCCTCTAGGCAATATTATTAGGAAACACTCCATAAACTTTGATTGCTATGCAGATGATACCCAATTATATCTATCAATCAAGCCAGATGAAACTAATCAGTTAGTTAAACTTCAAGCATGCCTTAAGGACATAAAGAGCTGGATAACCTGCAATTTTCTAATGTTAAACTCAGACAAAACTGAAGTTATTGTACTTGGCCCCAAACACCTCCGAGACACATTATCTAAAGATATAGTTAGTCTAGATGGCATTGCCCTGGCCTCAAGCACCACCGTAAGGGTGAGTTATCTTTGACCAGGATTTATCCTTTAACTCCCACATGAAACAAACGTCAAGGACTGCCTTCTTTCACCTATGCAACGTTGCAAAAATCAGGCACATCCTGTCTCAAAATTATGCCGAAAAGCTAGTGCATGCATTTGTTACTTCTAGGTTGGACTATTGCAATTCCTTATTATCAGGCTGCCCGAATAAGTCCCTTCAAACTCTCCAGTTGATCCAGGAAAAGGAAAGGAAGAAGTACTTTGAATTTTGGCATGTAGACGGTTTCAGGCCAGGACTCGCAGATATGACCATGTGCAGTCAAGTTATAAGAACTTCATCTTTCGTTCAACAAAAACTCAAGCTTTTGGTAACTTTTCATTGGCAAGGTCATAAGATTGTACTGCAAAAATGCTTTCCAGCCAAAATGTAAAGTGGAAATGGTCAACCTTCTAGGAGGAGTACATCAAAATGTAAAACATGTCATTTCATGTTGCCAGTAGGTGGCGCTATGACTATGAATGAATTTTGGCATGTAGATGTCTTCAGGGCGGGACTCTTATCAAACATGTGAAGTTTGGGGCAGACATGTCCATGTACACTCAAGTTATAAGAACTTCCTCTTTCATCCCGAAACATCAAAATTAGACGCCACGGATACGCCATTCAACAAAAACTCAAGCTTTTAATAGCTTTTCATCGCCAACGTCTTAAGATTGCACTGCGAAAATTTTAAGTGTATCTGATTAAATCTGTAGGAGGAGTTCGTTAAAGTTCAGAGCCTGTAAATGGTGAAAAATTACCTAAAAATGCAGTAAATTCAAAATGGCTGACTTCCTGTTGGGTCTATGGTATGGCACCAAAAGGCTTTTTTGTAAGTCTTGGGATGGTACATCTGGCACCCAAATTTTGTATATCTAGGTAAGACATACCGTGGGGGCAACTTCGTTGAAGGCTAACTTCCTGTTGCAAGTAGGTGGTGCTATGACTAATATTAATTAAGTTTAGATGTCTAAGTCAATCCTCTAGGAGGAGAAACTACGGAGCCTGTAAATGACGAAAAATGACAGAAAAGTGAACATTCAATGAAAAATGGCTGACTTCCTGTGGGTTTCAGGGTATGCTTCCAAAAAGGTTTTTTGTGTGTTTTGAGTTGATACATGTACCTCCCAAATTTCGTACACATTGGTGAAACGTAGGCAAGGGGCTAAGCTATTTTTTATCGCAGTTCTAAAAGCCCCGAACTCCATCACCTTACATTATTCCAACTAAACTTAGTTATTGGCACCATTGGCCCCAGAATTCTTTCAATTATCAGTAGCTCCCTGGAGGAGCTCCCTGGTGAGAGAACTGAGAACATGTGACCAAAGACTTCTATCTGTCCCAAGATCCAGGTGTTATGGGGTTAGGGCATTCTCTATCGCTGCCCCAAAACTATGGAATTCTCTTCCTCTCACCATCCTATTCTCCCCCATTATTGGGACTTTCAAGACTTTCACCTTAAAACACCCTTTTATTCACTAGCCTTTAACTAGCCACTTTCCTAACTTAACCAGCTCAGGTATTTCCCCTGAAGTCTCTATACTGTAGGTCTGTGTTGTCACTATGGGCTCTGTGTGCCTTTACTATTACTATTGTTGTTATTATTATCATTATCATCACTCTGACTTTTCTTCTCTTGTGTCTTTGGATCACTTCAATTCAATTCAATTGTATTCATATAGCACCAATTCATAACATAAGTTATCTCATTGCACTTTTCCTATAGAGCAGGTCTAGACCATATTCTATAATATTATTTACAGAGACCCAACAAATCCCACCATGAGCAAGCATTTGGCAACAGTGGCAAGAAAAAAACTTCCTTTAAGAGGCAGAAACCTTGGACAGAACCAGACTCAATGGTGGGCGGCCATCCACTACTGCCGTGTTAGGAATCAGAATCAACTGTGTTGTGTGTAAAGTGCTATATGAGTTCAGAATCAGAATCAGAAATACTTTATTGATCCCTGAGGGTAAACTCTTTTGTTACAGCTGCTCACTATCACGTCAGTGCACACAGGGATAGAAGTTCTAAGCAAATCAGAATATAATACACTATAATACAGATACAGAATACAAGATAAATTAACAGTCGCGGCCCATGGTCAGACCTCTCCTGGACCCCCTTCAGTTTGCCTACCAGCCCCGGCTGCGAGTTGAGGACGCCATCATCTTCCTGCTGAACCGCATCTACACCCACCTGGACAAGCCACCAAGCACGGTGAGGATCATGTTTTTTTGCTTCTCCAGTGCTTTCAGCACTATCCGGCCAGCCCTGCTGGGTGAGAAGCTGCCAGCGATGCAGCTGGATGCCCTCCTCATGTCCTGGATTGTTGACTACCTGACTGGCAGAACACAGCATGTGTGTTTACAGCACTGTGTATCGAACAGCGTGGTAGCAACGCTGGGGCCTCTCAGGGGACTGTCCTCTCTCCCTTCCTCTTCACCATCTACACCACGGACTTCAGCTACCACACAGAGTCCTACCACCTTCAGAAGTTTTCTGATGATTCTGCTGTGGTGGGATGTATCAGCGGTGGTGATGAGACTGAGTACAGGACTGTGGTGGGTAACCATTTGCAGCTCAGTGCGACAAAGTCTAAAGAGCTGGTTATTGGCCAAAGCACCAGTGACCCCAGTTTCCATCCAGGGGGTCAGTGTGGACATTGTAGAGGATTACAAGTACCTGGGAGTACATATGGACAATAAACTGGACTGGGCTAAGAACACTCAAGCTCTTTACAGGAAGATGCCAGAAGGGCCTATTTTATGTCCTTCAACATCTGCCCGACAATGCTGAGGATGTTTTATGAGTCTGTGGTGGCCAGTGCTATCCTGTATGCTGTTGCATGCTGGGGCAGCAGGTTGAGGGTAGCGGACGCTAACAGACTCAACAAACTGATCTGTATGGCCAGTGACATTGTGGGGGTGGAGCTGGATTCTCTGTCGGTGATGTCAGAGAGGAGGATGCTGGCCAAACTACATGGCATCTTGGACAGTGTCTCCCACCCACTCCATGACGTGCTGGTCAAACAAAGGAGTACCTTCAGCCGAAGACTCATCCCCCCAAAATGCACCACAGAGCACCACAGGAAGTCATTCCTGCCTGTGGCAATCAAACTCTTTAACTCCACCCTCTAAGTGTCAGTCTATATGACCCTAAGTCATTAAACTGGAAATTGATCATTAACATCACTGCAATTCTTAATACTAATACTAATAACTGTTCAATATTCTGTGTTAATACTGCTGTGCAATATACTCTTTTCAGTTTAAAATTCCCTATTATTGATATTTATTCATACTTCTATTACTGCTGTGCAATATCCACCGTCTCATAATAATCTTAATAAGCTACACTTGAACTTGACAGTTCATGCACTATTACTTACTACTAGTATTATTACATTGTATTATTATACCATACATACTTATCATCAACCGGTAAATCCACTTTGTACTTCACACTTATTTAATTCATACTTATATCCACTTTGTACTTAATGCAACTTAGTGCGAATCAGACATTTTTAACATATCACTATCTTAGGAGAGTGTTCCCACCTGCTTCAAGACAGTCATCGTCCCTGTACCTAAAAAATCTGCAGTTACTAGTCTAAATGACTACTGCCCTGTGGCACTCACCACCATTCTGATGAAAAGCTTTGAGAAACTGGTTCTCCAACACATAAAAAACAACATCCCAGCCAGTCTGAACCCTCACCAGTTTGCTTTCAGAACCAACAGATCCACAGTGGATGCCTCTCCACTGCCCTCCACTCAGTCCTCACCCACCTTGAGACGAACAACACCTATATTAATTCAATTAAATTTTATTTATATAGCACCAATTCATAACAAAAGTTATCTCATTGCGCTTTTCCTATAGAGCAGGTCTAGACCGTACTCTTTATGATATTAATTACAGAGACCCAACAAATCCCACCATGAGCAAGCATTTGGCAACAGTGGCAAGAAAAAACTTCCTTTAAGAGGCTGAAACCTTGGACAGAACCAGAGTTGTTTTTTTTATATAGTAGAATAGTAATTGTAGTGTTAATATTAATACATTTGTAATAATAGGAATGACAGCTATAGGCAGAATAATGTCAGCATCAGTAACAGTGCCAATAACAACAACTGTAGTAGCAGTTGTCTAGCAGGAACACAGGGGCAGCAGGTGGCCCACAACCACAAATCCAGACTCTGCAGTTCTGGAGGCAGAAATATCTGCTGAAAGCGACAGAATTAGAGAGGAGAGAAACGAGAAAGCACAAAACTACGGGAGAGAGAAGATGTCGAGTTAGTAACATGCAGTTATGGAATAAAAATGCATACAGATGGAGAGGGAGAGAAGAAGAGAGGAAAGAGGCACATCATGTGAAGTCTCCCGGCATTCTAGGCCTATAGCAGGATAACTAAGGGATGGTTCAGAACTCACCCAAGCCAGCCCCAATTATAAGCTTTATCAAAGAGGAAGTCTTAAGCCTACTCTTAATTATATTACCATGTGGTTTGTTGATTTCAGCTCATCATTCAACACTATTTCCCCCATGAAACTGATTAGCAAACTTAACACTCTGGACTTGAAAACCACACTCTGCAATTGCATATTGGACTTTCTCACAAACAGACCCCAGACAGCTCAGATTGGCGGTCGCACCTCCTCCACTCTAGTGCTGACCACCAGAGCCCCCCAGGGCTGTGTGCTCAGCCCCCTCCTGACAGCTCTCCGTGACTGCAGCCCCCGACATGACACAGAGACAGCTCTGCACAGAAAACAACCTACTGCTCAACATCAGCAAAACCAAAGAGCTGATTGTTGATTTTCAGAAAAAGGAGGCAAAGGCACACATTCCTGTCTACATCAGTGTAGCTGATGTGGAGCAGGTGAATAGTTTTAGGTTCCTGGGAATCAGCATCACAGAGAACCTGACATGGTCATGTCACATCTCCACACTGGTAAAAAAGGCTCGCTGTATTTTTTAAGGAAACTTAAGAAGGCAAAATTCCCATGCCAAGTTCTTGTTAACTTTTACAGAGGAGCAATAGAAAGCATCCTGATTGGAAACATTACAAACTGTTATGGGATTTAAACGGTCCAGGACAGGAGGGCTCTTCTGTGATTAAAACTGCTCAGAAGATCATTGGGACCAACCTACTGAGCATCAGTGATAACACTGAGGTGTCTGCGCAGAGCCCAAAGGATACTAAAAGACAGTACCCACCCCAGCCACAGCCTGTTCAGCCTGCTGCTGTCAACCAAGAGATATAGAAGTATTCTTTGAGTTATAAAATGATAAATAAATCTACCTTGTATCTTGTATTATCACTTGCCAAAACTCAATATGCACACAGTGAAGCTGGCACGCAATCACACACTACAAAAAAGGAGTCTGTGTAGCAGGTAAAAAACCCCGGTCCGCTCTGCCTACGTGATGCATCGCGTCTGTGCCTCATGTATTTTGGCCGTTACACATAGCGTTGTCATTTCATAAAAGATTTGTAACGATTTTGGAAGGCTGAGAAGAAAAGCAACATTTGTGTATTTCCCCAGAGACCATTTTTTTCTTTTTAAAATAAAAAAACTATTAACAATCATTTTAATAACCCCTTTGATCTTATTTTGGACTGTTAAAAGAGGTGACTAATTGTGATTTCAGTTGAACTACTGAAGTTGCAGGTGTTCGTTTTTGCTCTGTACAGTACTTATACATACACAGAGTTTACAAACAGTGTTTACTGGAGACTGAACTGAGTTTATATATTATTTAATTTATTTACATTCTGTTACCTCCTCTTTTATTGTTGTGTTCTCCACAGTATGACTCCAGCCTCCAGGACTTGTCATCTCTCAACTCAACTGTACTGTACATCGTGGTGAGTGTGTGTGAGACAGTGTGTTTGCGGTAGGGACAGAAGGCAGTAAGCCCTAGAGGAGAATGAGTTCAGTTCAGTTCTCCACAAGTGAGGGGTGAGCTCCCAGTGGCTGCAGTTTTCCGCAGCATACAAATCAGAAACAGTACACACACCAGAATAAGGAAATGTAGACACAGTCCCATGCACACTCAACTGAGATGTACTTCAGTTAGAGGGAAGCTGCTATTTTGGTTCATATATGTGCAGCAGCACAAAGTGCAAAAGAGCTGGGTGAAGTGGAATATAGATTGGAGAGGATGTGGTGATTAATAAATACACTGTCAGCCAATCACATCACTGCTCTCATTGCTCTGAAACAGCTGAGTCAATCACAGTGATGCATGACAACAACAGCTCAACAAATGAAGAATCAGCTTCTCAGGGAATTCATGTTGTGTGGATGTTACAGATGTTTTATCATTAGTTTGTGTAATATAAAATATTGAGTTTATAAATTATATATTGTCATAGCTGATAAGAGACAATAACAATTCCATTCTGATTACATTAGTAAACTATTTATTAACAGTTTGTTGCACACATTATAACATTTTATATACTATATTAAGTATTTGTTAATGATTACCAAATTATTTGTAAACCTTTAAGAAATTGTAGGTAAACATCTATAAACATAGATGGACCAGCTATTTGTAACACTTTGTTAATGATTAATTTGTTTGTAAACCGTCTACAGCCATTATTTGGATGGCTATTATAACATTGCAACTGATGATTATATTACCTTGTTAAATGGGTAATAAATACATTGTAAAACATCTATAAATATTATTTAGATAAGAATGTCAATGGTTAATAATTGGTTTGTAAACCATCTTTAAAAACTATCTGGATGGTTATTATAAGGTTGCAACTGATGTTTATAATATTTTGTTAATGGATAATATATGCTTTGTAAAGCATATACATTATTTAAGTGACTGTTATAAAGTTGCAACTGATGTTTGCAATAGCTAGGGTAACACTTTATTTGAAGGGGTGTACACCTGTCATGAACACATTGTCGTAACAAAGACAATATCAATGTTGCATTAAAAATGACATAATTGACCAACTGACACTTAATGACAACAGTCATAAACATTCATAAAGACTCCTTCATGTTCATGTTAAGTGTCATGTCATGTTATGACGGTGTCATGTCAGTCTTATGCACACCCCAAATAAAGTGTTACCCTGACTATTGCAAACAACAGTTGTAACTTTATAACAGTCACTCAAATAATATATATATATGCTTTACAAAGCATATATTATCCATTTACAAAGTATTATAAACATAATTTGCAACTTTATAATTGCCATTCAAATAATGTTTATATATGCTTTATAAACCATTCATTAAGCCAAGTTTTATAAACATCAATTGCAACTGTATAATGGCTAAAAACATTATAAATAATGTTTATAGATACACTACACAGTATTTACTAAGTATTATAAACATCACTTGCAACTTTACAATAAACTGTCCAGATAATGTTTATAGATAGAACTAATTATTAACCGTTAAGAAAGTGTTCATCTATATATGTAATGTATATAGATATTTTACAAGCGGTTTCTTAAAGGTTTACATATCATTTGGTAATCATAAACAAATACTTAATATATTATATAAAATGTTATAATGTGTGCAACAATAAACTGTTCATGAACAGTTTACTAATTCAATCAGAATGTAAATGTTATCTTATCAGCTATATATAATTTATAAACTCATTATTTAACATTACACAAACTAATAATAAAATTAAGTAAATTATAGCATTGCAAATAATTGTAAACATTATTAATTATTATTAACAATTATCATTGTTAACAGTAAAGTAACTATTAACTAAAGTTTAATTAACTATCAATTTACCATTTATTAATGATGGTTATTATAAAGTGTTACCGTGCACTATGTCAATAAATTTTATTATTCTTTAAATTAGGTCTCTCCTGATTGAAATCAAGCTTAGCGTAAGTTCAATCAGGAAGACTGACTATCTTCACGCTTATCTATTTATTATTTACTCTCTGTCTTACCCACTTCCAACTCAATCAGGTGACTGAAGGCGTTCACTCTTTCAGTTAAACCAATGAGAGTTTGCCACAACTTCTGTGAGGTGAGCCAATCATCTCATTGCTGTCAAAGTTAAAGACTGTTAATTTCTCTGCTGCTGTCAGTTGTCATTTCAGTGTCAGATTCACTTCTAGTTTTCATCACAACCAGTCTTCCCAGTTGGTCCTGCTGGTGAGCGCAACAGAAGTCCCACTCCACATCTCATCCATCCAGATCTTCAGCCATTGCTCTTCACCCCTTCACCAACACCAGTGTCTAGACTCCATCGGAGGGATATTCCTGTACAGCTTGAGGCATCACTACACCCTCAAAATATTACATCACGATGGGGTCTGGGAGATATTTTTATTCAACTTTCCTATTTGTGCACTCATGTCAGTACATTTTATTATTCTTCAAATTAAGTTTTTCCTGATTGAAATGCAAACAGTTGATTTAGGCCATATCTGTTGGAGTGGAATTGAGGCTCATGCACAGGCACCCAGTTCCACAATGATGAGGTGAGGTGAATGAGATTTATACAACAGAACCATGTGTAAGCACAGTTTTATAATTCTGATGAAATTTTTGTCTTTGTGGGTATAGAGAGTTTTAATTGTGAGTTTTATGCTGGCCCCTAGCATTAATAAGCATTCTCGTTATCTTGATAATGACTGCAGTGTGTTCTCAGATCTCAGTATGCAAACGAGGAAGTCAGGGCTGGTAGGCTGTGAAGATTTTCTCAAGGAACTGCTACAACAAGAGAGGCATGGGTCACGTTAGCATTTCTAACTAAACAACAAAAACAAATAACTAACTAATTAGTCCATGTGTTTTGGAATTTCTTTTAGTATTCAGCTGAGGATGGGACAGTTTTCAGTAGTTCATAGTTTCAAAGCCAGACCAGGTCACACACATGTATGACTGAGTCCTCTCTGGCAGGAAACTGGTAGTCCAGCCAATGAGATTATTTCCTAGAGTTAAATGTTCTGTGTGACAAAATCAGTGGAATCATTTTGAATTAAATGCTAAGGAAATATCAGCAAACAGCACCTGAGAATGGATTCTTTTTCGAAGTGCATACAGAGGAGTGTTGGGATTTACAATGGTTAAATGGGGGCACCCACTTATGTAGGTGCCATCAATTAATTATGAATTAATTATCAGAATGATCAAAGATAATCATAAATAACTTTAATGAATAAAGTCCTCTGGGAGACCCAATCTTCTTAAAGAAAAGAAATGATAGCCAATTAATTGACTGAGTCTCATACAATACACTAAACTATCAATTTGGAACTCTGATTAATAATTAAATTAATAACTATAAACAAAATTACCATTAATAGCTAGTAGGTTGAAGGATTTGGAGTAGAAGAGGAACATAGAAGAGGTTGGCAAATTACTCACTCTTCTGAAACATTAAAGAAACCAGCATAATTATACACTAGTATGTATTTAAAAGATATGAAGAACAAATGTGTGTGTGTGTGCGTGTGCGTGTGTGCGCTTCCAAGATGGTTGCTTGGATCTCAGATAGCGTCAAGCAAAATAATGTGTGTATATTTCTTTGTTCTGCCTCCGTATGTCTCGCATGCACAAGTGCACGTGGTCAGAACTAGTAAGCATGTGCAGTGGGAGCTTTAATATTTCTCTCCGCCGGGTGTGGTTTTCTTTAAGGGCCAAACTAGAGGTGTATGTGTATGATCTGTTTAGTATAACGGTGCCAAGTTAAAAGGAGTTAGTTAGCATGCAAAGACTTTGTGTGGAGCATACCATAAACTAACATCAATTTAGGCTACCAAAAGACCTAACAGTGAAAACACACCACAACAATAAAACTCACTGAACATACAGTATCAGTACATGTACATCATTAAAACAAAACAGTCCTGAGCACAGTACACTGTTAAGCTATGTGAAGCTATATATTGCCCAGTTAGGATACATTACCATACCAAAGAGGGAAAAGGGGTGACCTTGGTGCCGCTGTTAGCTGACAGTCTGTTGTAGACGAGCCAAGCTGGAAAGAATTGTGGTTCCAGCAGGGAAAGTCTTTTGCTGTGCAGTGTCTGTTTATGCAGATGGGTGGAACCCGGTCTGTTGTCTGTTGTCCTTCTCACAGTTAGCTTGGCGCTAACTTCCTTAGTTGTTTTTAAAGTTTAGCTCGCAGGCTTTGTGCCATTGGCCATTAGGCATTGGCGCTAAACTTTGTTGCAGAGATCTAGCAGGCCCTAAGATCAGAGTTTGGTTCTGAAAGAAGGCAGGTGCCTGTGTTGCAGACTAATCCTTTGTCCTTCTTTGGTAGGTCTGCTTCAAGCAGATTACACAGGGAGCAAGCTTGCTAGAGACGAAGAAACAGAACAAATGATCGCTTACCATTTTATTGACCTGGTGACATCTGGGTCACAATTCAGACTGACCCATGGGCGCTGTAAGGCTGTATGGCTTTCAGGATTGTGGGACAGAAGAGAATGCAGTCTCCTAGTAAAGTTCAGTTAAAAATCATACAAATGAATGAATTCATCTGTCCCAACAGGAGGTTAAGGATTGACTTTTCCAGGCCAGTGTCTTTATGTAAGATCTTGGTCACCTCATGACACAAAACACACAATGCTACTTCCCCTGAGGTGGTCCTTTACAACCAGGTAATTCAGAATCAGAAATACTTTATTTCCAGCCAGCTCTATCCAAGGTAAGAGATGTTCCCTACAGCTTCTTGATTAGATTGTGTTCACTTTCAGTACACATTTGTTATTGTGTGGAAAAGCAAAGACAGAAAGCAGACACAGAAAGTATAAAAATTTCAAAAGGATTAAGATTTTAATAGAATTTGCACCCTGAATCACTTTCAAACAAATAGTTCAACATTTTGTGAAATAAATTTTTTACTTTCTTTCCAAGAATGAGATGATCAGATCAATATCAATCTCATGTCCTTGTGTTAAGTACAGAGCTGGAATCAAGACATGGTCAGTCTAGCTTGGCCTTGTCCAAAGTTCAAAAATAGAAACTACCAACACTTCTAAATCTCACTAAGTAACCCTTTGTATCTCGTTTGTTTAATACGTACATAAATTAAATTTAAAAATGATCATTTCTTCTTTGTCAAGAAATAGTTTTAGGATTTACTCCTGTATCCATTTCACTTCAGTGCAGCATCTCCGGCTATAGTGCAGGTTGCTATATACGGTCAGTGAGCACAGGTTTAGGATTAGATCTCTGTACGGGTATGGTACCAAACCTGACAACCTTACAGTGACAACAAGACTCTGGGAAACTGCACACAGTCACTGCGCTTGGCTGTAGTTTGTCAAAATATAGTTCCAGCATGTAACTCATCCAGCACACATTTTTGTTTTTACATTTCATTCATTAAAGCTGCTCTAATCAATATTTTAACATTAACACTACGTCAGATGTCCATATGTAATGTGAAAAGGGTCGCTCACAATGACAAACTCACAGAGGATTATCACCAACTCTACAGTTCCCCTCAGCTTTACAGAGCCTCTTTCAGCTCATTGTTTTGGTTTTATGACCCGCAACTTTACTGTTTTTGTTCAGTCTCACTGTTCTCATCAGCCTCATTTCCAGCAGCAGCAGGCTTTTTAGTAAAAAAAGCTCTAAAAACCAACTGTGCACTACCTGCTCAGCTTTAAAACAGATGGGTCTCCTGAGGTCCCGTTGTGGGTGTAGAGGGAGAAGAGCAGTGGGGATTGCACATACCCCTGGGGACGCCAGTGTTGATTGTCCAGGTGCTGGATGTGATGTTCCTTAGCCTCACCTAGTGCCTGGTCTGTCAGGAAGTTTGTGATCCGGTGCCTCCTACAGTGAGCTGGGAGAGGAGCAAGAGAGAGGTCAGGCATCAGAGAGTCAGCTGGGAGAAACTGTGTAGAGCCAGAATATTTTCACATCTAACTTGGTGAATTAAAGGTTTATATCTAAAGGTTTATATGACCAAACCAGTGTTGGTGATTGTTGGAACAGTGGAAAGATAAACCAAGACGGTTTTGGTGAGTTTTATGTAAGCTGCTTTTCCACCAAAAGTACCAGGAACTTTTATCCCCAGGAACTACTTTTCAAGAAACTAAAAAGTTCCTTCAGCTCATTGTTGTGTACGTTTCCACCAAAGTCTAAAGACCCAGGAAGATTAGGCAAATTACAACCATTATGTTACACCCATCACACAGCTGCATAACTCTATTGTTTTAAGTTATTAAACACATCACCTGTAATTCAGCAAAAGGACCTTTGCTTATTTTAACCTATGCACTCTCACCTGTTTTAAATACTGCTTACAAAATGGTGAAATTGAGAGCCACTACTTTCTCAGAGCATTGTAAATATACAGTGGTGTGCAAAAGTGCCCCCTTCCTGATTTCTTATATTTTTGCATGTTTGTCACACTTAAATGTTTCAGATCATAAAACAAATTTAAATATTAGTCAAAGATAACACAAGTAAACACAAAATGCAGTTTTTAAATGAAGGTTGTTATTATTAAGGGAAAACAAAATCCAACCCTACATGGCCCTGTGTGAAAAAGTGAATGCCCTCTAAACCTAATAACTGGTTGGGCCACCCTTAGCAGCAACAACTGCAATCAAGCATTTGCGATAACTTGCAATGAGTCTTTTACAGCGCTGTGGCAGAATTTTGGCCCACTCATCTTTGCAGAATTGTTGTAGTTCAGCAACACTGGAGGGTTTTCGAGCATGAACTGCCTTTTTAAGGTCGTGCCACAGCATCTCAATAGGATTCAAAACATAAGAAATCAGGAAGAGGGCAAACACTTTTGCACACCACTGTATAATATGGTAACACAAGCATAACATGTCTTTTTACATATGTAGTAGTATATATTTGTTTTCAGATATAAGAACAGCCACTATACACACATTTAGTTCCACAACTATTTATTAATCTGCAGAAATATAAATGTGAAAAATACAGCATTTGTGTACTTCAGCAGCAGGAGACATGGGAGGAGGGCTTCTGTTGGTCGCAGAAGTAAACACTCTTGTCTCTGCAGCCTGCAGTTCACTTTACCCGTCCGTTTCATCTGAAAAACACAGTGAAAAAAAATTAAACGTGTCTCACTGCAACGACATTAACAAGATATCATTTTGTACGATTGATTTAGCCAACCCTTGTCTTAAGGGACACCATGATTCTACACCATTAATGTTAGCAGTTGGCATTAGCATGTAGCTAATGTTACCTTTTGGTTAGGGAAGCAATAGCACGATAACAGTTAGCTGTTATAACATTTAACAAGCAGCATGTGGGACGTATGTGATTTACCTTCAACCAATTGGTCATCTGTTTCCGTGTCTTCCACCACGGCTTCAACAGCGCAGTAGCTGAGCCGCTGTGCCAGATAAGACTGGCCTGTGACCGAGTAACGCATCAATCCAGACGGTCAAACCACTTTCTGCTCCGCCGGTCAGAGCTCAACCAATCAAGTTGTTCAGCACACCAAGCCCCACCCCGAAAGTCCTGCTACTTCTGAAAAGTACTACCCCCGAGCAGGGACCTTTTGGGGGTGAAAAATGTCCCCGGTACTTAATGTAGACCCTGGTTCCTGCGGTGGAAACGCACTGAGTTCCTCTAAAGGTTCCTAGTCCTTGGGGAAAGGTTCTGTGGTCGAAACACAGATTTTGTTTCTGTTGAGATTGAATGAGGGGTGTTTTATGATGATCTGCTAGGTAAAATTATTTTTTTGAACAATGTGTTTATTGTTTTAATTATACAAGACAGGTAAAAGGGAAACACATTTCCAATTCGTCACAGTTATTTCCCACCCCAACAATGGAACACATCACTCATTCCTCCCATATAGAAATACACAAAAGTCTCACACAAGAAACAAACTAAATGCAAAACAGCTATCACAAGGTACCCAAAAACCAAATATACATTACTGTACTTTACACATAAAATACATTTTCCTGCAAAACACAAAGCGAAACAGAAACTAACAAACAATCATACAAAGTTACATCTCCTGTAATAAATGACCAATATTATTGTTGTTAATGTAGTAGTTAAATGGCTTCCATATTTCTTCATATACACCCATTTTGTTCTTAATAAAACATGTTATTTTTTCCATAGCCATACACTGCATCATGGCTCCAATAACTGGAGGGTAAGGCCTTTTCCAGCTTAGAGCTATCATTCTTTTAGCTTGTAATATAGCATAATCTATAAATTTTCTCTGCTGAGGATTTAGTTTAAGGTTCTTTGGATATAAATGTAACAGAATCATTTTTGCATCTAGAGGAATATTCAAGGATAAAATTATCTTTGTAATATTAATCACTTCCACCCAAAAGTCTCTAATAATATTGCATTCCCAAACACAGTGCACAAATGATCCTTGAACCTCTCTGCATTTAAAGCATGTATCAGGAATATTTTTATTAAACCTATTTAGTTTGACAGGAGTTATGTCAGTCTGCATCAACCAGTTATATTGAAGTAGTTTTAGGCTAACACTACCTAACTGTTTCTGAGAGTTTTTACAGACTTGTCTCCATTCATCCTCAGATATATCTTCAATCAATCCCACCTTCCATAATTCAAGTTTCGGGGATGATTCAGTAGACCCTGATGCAAGCCAGTTGTAAAAAACTGATATTAATCCTTTATTATTACATTTTTTAGTAATTAATTCCTCCAAAGAAGAAAGTACTGGCAAATTTAATGAATGATTCTGCATAGAAAGAACAAAACTCCTTATCTGTAAGTATTTAAAGAAATGTTTTCTTGGAATTTTATACTATAATATCTGTTCAAATGACATCAACGTTCCCTCCTCAAAAAGATCACTGATTTTGCTTAATCCTTTTTCACCCCACAGATGGAATCCTGAGTCCTTCGTGCCTGGCTTGAATAATGTGTTGCCCCAAATGGGGCTAAACTGGGATAAAGAATCAACTATTTTCATGTACTCTCTAACTTCATACCATACTCTAATCATATTACAAACAATGGGGTGTGTGGTGACTGTTATCAGTTGTTTAAACTTATCTGAATATATATACAGATTTAATGGCAACACAAAACCACACGACTCCATATCCACCCAGGATGGTTTATTTCCAGAGGAGAAATAAAACATTATTGTTCTTAATTGTACGGCTAAATAGTACCAGTACAGGTTGGGACATTTCAACCCTCCAGTGTCAAATGGAAGGTAAAGAAGAGAAAGACGAACTCAAGGGCGTTTCTTGTTCCAAATAAATTTCCTGAATAGTGAGTTAATCTTCGAAAACACTCCAGCTGGTGGCGCCAAGGGATTATTTTGGAATAAATACAAAAATTTAGGCAAAATGTTCATCTTCAATATATTTATCCTTCCTATCAATGAGATTGGTAAAGATAACCATCTTTCTAGGTCTTTAGATTTTGATTCCATTATAGCGTTATAATTTGTAGAAATGATATTCTAATTCAATTTTGATACCCAGATATGTAAAGCTGGGTGATATTTTCAAGGTGAATAAATGTGATGTATTTGGACAGCTAGCTTTATTAAGCAGCAATAATGATGACTTTGATGTGTTCACTTTATAACCCGATATAATTTTGAATTGATTGATCAGATCTAAGAATGCTGGTATAGAGGTGTTTAATTGTTTTAGGAATAACACTACATCGTCCGCGAATAAAGCTATTTTATGTTCCTTGCCTCCCATTGTAATCCCTTGTATATGATTGTTAGATCTTACGGGTATTGCTAGTGGTTCGATAGCCAAAATGAATAAGAGTGGGGACAATGGTGAGCCTTGAGGACAACCTCTTGTAATATTAAATGGCTCAGAAATCATCTCATTTGTTAAAACTTCAGCCATTGGGTTGGAATGTAATAATTTGATCCAATGTAAAAAGGAGTTTCCAAATCCGAATTTTACGATAACGTCACAGAGATAAGCCCATTCGATCCGATCGAAAGCCTTCTCTGCATCTAGCGAGAGAAGAGCAGTATCCTTTTCCTCTTTTTGGCTATGCAAAATATTTAAAACAAGTCTTACGTTATGAAATCCCTGTCTGTTCTTAATGAACCCATTTTGATCATCACCCACAATGCCTGAAAGCACCATCTCTAACCTTTTTGCCAAAATTTACATATTATTTTGGTATCTGTGTTTATTAGGCTAATAGGTTGCATGTTTCCAAACTTTGTATTCGGTTTTCCTGGTTTTGGTAAAAGAATGATCAAAGACTCTCTCATAGAAGTAGGAAGGCAGGCATTATTATGACATTCTATATACATATCATGAAGTGGCTTAACCATTTTATCACTGAAATATTTATATAGGTCGATGGGCAGGCCATCAGGTCCTGCTGTTTTACCACCTTTTAATGTATTCATAGCCTCTATAATTTCAGCTGCAGTAATCTCACCATCTAATTTAAATTTTAGTTCCTCAGATATTTTAGGAATGTTGAGATTACCAAAAAACACGGAGTGGGCATTAGTCGTGGCCTTATATTCAGAGCAATACAGCTTTTTGTAGAACTTTCTAAATGCTTCATTAATTTCCCTCGGATCTACAGTCATTTTACCATTTTCATCTTCAATACTACTTTCTGATTCCTGTTGTTTTATACACCAAGCAAGAAGTCTGCCTGGTTTTTCTCCCTGATCGTAAAATTGTTGCTTTAATCTTAACAAATTGGCCGCAGCTTTTTCATGTGTTTTTTCATTATATTGGTTTCTTAACAATAGCAATTCTTTTAACACATTAACACATTATCACCTTACGGCATGTAAGGCCTTCCTCGAGTAAGCGAATTTATGTTTCAAGTGTTTTAAATTTCTCCTGTTTCTCTTTTGTCTTCCTACTCGTATAGTTTATAATTTGTTCACATATAAAGGCCTTAAAGGCTTCCCATCTGATTATAGCTGATGTTTGGGTGGTGTTATGTTCAAAATAGTAATCAATTTGTTTTCCTAAAAACTCAAGAAATCTTTTGTCTTGCATCCAGTGTATCTGAAATCTCCATTTAGTACGATTATAAGTAAACTTTGGTTCAACATATGTCAACAACACAGGGGCGTGATCTGATATAAGAATACTACTGTACTGACAGTTTCTGATACATGAAATTAGTTCAGCTGATATCAAAAAGTAATCTATTCTTGAGTATTCTTTAGAAGTACTCGACTAACATGAATATTCCCTTTTTATTGGGTTTTGAGCCCTCCATATATCCACCAAGTTGAGTTCCTTTATAAAGTGGCCGATGGGCTGTTGTAAAGCTTTTCTACACCTTATATGAGTGTTATCGAACCCAGATGACCAGTCCTTACTGGGCTGCAAAACACAATTGAAATCATCTGCCACAATATGTTTTCCGGGCATTGTGGAGATTCTCAAAAATAAATCATTATAAAAATCTGCGTCATCATCGTTAGGTCCATAAACATTAACCAGATTAATCCGAGTTGATAGAATGTTTCCCTGTACAATCAAAAATCTACCTTTGGGGTCTTTAGATATTTTATCAATGCGTAAAGGAATAGACTTATGTATCATAGTTATAACTCCTCTGGAATTAGAATAGTAAGCTGACGACAGTACCTGACCTGGCCATCTACGCTTAATTTTAATTATCTCATGATCTAACATGTGTGTTTCCTGCAGGAACACAATTTTGGCACTTAACTGTTTTATTCTACCTATAACTTGTTTTATTTTAGTAAGTTTGCGTAGGCCTCTACAATTCCAAGATACACATTCAACCAAAACTTCTGTCATTTAGTATAATGTCATAATTAACATAAAGAGAGATAAATTACCTTAGTGCCAGAATAGCAGAAAAAATCTATAAAGGGTACCATTTGAGATAAAACCCAAAAAGAAAAGGAGGAGAGCGACCCCCCCAGAACCCAAGCCTGCCTCACTAAAACATGCAGGCTTCCCCAAACCACCTAAATAACTTCCCTCCATTATCGGGAATAGGTCCACGCTATACTGAAGAACTATTCTCCAGTAGATCAAAACTCAGCTCAATTGCTTATCTATGCACAAAAAATATTCCAGTTAAGCTAGTTTATCTATCAACTGAAAAAAAAATATTACATGCATGTACTTCTCAACACTCACGTAAGAAGCACTTAATTGCACTTTAAGAAGAAACCACAAGAAAAAAACAAAGATCTAGCTTTAACCAAGGCTTATTAATACTTTATACTATTATTTTAAAAGAATCAAATCTGTAAGTAGTCGGATGCCAGTCTTCCAGCAGAATTAGGCCCTACATACCTCTTAGTCTCCAATAGCCATTTCTAAAGAGAATGTAAGCTAAGAGTTCTCATCAAAGCACACTTAATTTAGTCATCCTCAGTCATTGGCTCCAGTTTCTTGATGTATTTGTTTACGTGTATTGAAGATGATGGTGCGGTCATCGTTGGTCAACAGAAGCCGTGCAGGGTATATTACCCGGTGCTTGTCCAGACCGAGTTCCCGTAACTGTTTTCTCACGCTGTCGTAGCTCCTCTGTTGCTTATACACCTCCGTTGGCAGGTCAGGAAGAAATCTTATTTTGTTGTTTTGGTACATCACCTCTTTCTGTATCCTCGCAGCTTTCAATATGTTTTCTCTGTCCTTGTAGTTTAAACACTTGATGATGATGGTTCTCGGATACGTGGTGGAACTTTGACTCGCTGTTATCCGGTGCGCTCTCTCCAGAACTGGTGGCGTTATCTTCAGAGTATCCGCTATCCACTTTTCCATAAAGGAACAGGTATCGTTGCCTTCTACTTTCTCTGGCAAGCCCAGTACATGCAGGTTATTACGTCTACTCCTCCCTTCTAAGTCTTCGACTTAGTTATTGAGGACTTTTGTCTTGCTCTCAAGTTTTCCGATAGTTTCTTTCAGGGTTTGTATCTCGTCTTCTGCTGTAGAAATCCGCATTTCGGCCTCCAAGACTACAGTCTTTCACGTCCGTTTGAACAATTCTTATTTCCGTCAATACACCGTCAATTTTTGTTTGAATGAGGTTATAGCAAGCATGAGGTCCTTTGATGAGGGGTTATCCATGTTTATGACTTGTTCAGCGTCCGTGGTGACATCAGCATGTGGCTGCTCCGGTGAGCATGGCTCCCCTTCAGCTAGCGCCTGACCTGCATCCTCACAGTTCTCCATCGTTTTCTTCTCTTTAGCCGCTTTTTTTGGCATGTTTGAAGTATTTTACTCTTATGCTTACAATTTTATCTCTTTATATGACCTCACTCTGGAATATTATGCAGGATTTATTGAAAAGCAACTGAGCACGAGGAAAACGCTTCTACTCACTTGCCGCCATAACCGGAAGTCCTGCTGGGTAAAATTACTGTACTTGTCGATGGAGTCTGGTGGCTTTGAGGAGAGTGATATAACAGCTGTTTCTGGTTAAACAAAAACAATCTTACTCTTTAACAAAAAGGTCTATCTCTGTAGGGTTCTTTCCATAATGTTGTAACACACTTAGAATAACAATCTGAGCCTGTCAGTGGCAAAACAAGCACTTTTTGAGGACGTACTTTGATGGTACGCTGTTGCCCAGAAGCATTACATTGCAGCCCATTTCGCTGCTGAAGGAGGTTTGATAATGTGAGTTAAGGATTTTAGATGATGTTTTACCTCAATGATTGATGCTTTTTTTCCTTTTTTTGCTGTCACTACCCACCATCACCATCACCCCACCTGGCCCCGACCAAGTCCAACTCTTAGCTGGCCCCCACCACCACCTCCACCCTCCCCACCTGGCCAACCACACCACCACCACTCTAATGTTTCCATCACCACCCACAACACCTACAGTAAGAAATGGTTTTGTGAAGAAGTCATAGTGTTGGGGTTTCATCCTATTTCTGTTTTATTTTGTAGTGTTCCCCTCTCCTGGTGTGTCTTATGGTTTTACTTCCTGTCTTTCTAGTTTTGTTCAGAGGCTATGATCAAGCTCCTGTACAGTATAGCTAAGATGTTGTCGTGACTTTCATTCTACTTGTAGGAATTTGCCAGACTGAAATATCACTTTTGTCTGTGCATTGTTAGGTCATTCATTTGTGTGACTTTTTAACTGAATTGATGAAATGATTAGGAGACCGCATGCTCTTATGTTCTGTAAACAAATGATAGTCATGGAACTCCGAGAATCCCTGGAGGTGTGAACTCCACCCATGAACCCAGTTCCCAGCTACCATTGGTCAGTCTGACCTATGACCCAAGTCACCAGGTCAATAAAGGGGGTCAGTTGCCATTGTTCTTTCTCTTCTCCTCCAAGAACTCTAAACACTCATGGCTGCAGCTGTCTCCCTCTTTGTGGCTTGCCTGGAACACACAGCAGAACTGACATCTCTCTCTTACAGCAGAAATGCGAGGACTTGCATAAGATTTCTGCGACAATAGTTAGCACCAACGGCGGCCAATTAACTTTAAGAAGCAACTAAGGATGTTAACAGACAGAGCGACCGGTTCCTCCATTTGCATAAATGGACTGCACAGCAAGGACTTGCCTTCAATCAGATCAGAATCAGAAATACTTTATTGATCTCCGAGGGGAAATTCTTTTGTTACAGCAGCTCGCCTTTACGTCAGTGCACACAGGAATAGAAGTACTAGCAAAAAATATAATATGCTATAATACAGGTCAGAGAACAAATGTTCTTCACTGCCTGGCTTATTCCAACGGAAGATAATAGCAACTTCAAAGTAGCCTCTTCTTTATGGACTGGTAACAAAACCACCGAAGATGTAATTGGGCATAGCAGAGTACACAGCTAAACACTGGACTGTTTCTTTTGTGAATATGTATGTATAAATAAACATAACAAACAGTTGTTAACATGTGAGCAGTCTGCCAGTAATGGCATTAGTAATAATAATAAAATAGTAGTGATAATCATTTTCAAGTGCAAATAGACATGTCAAAATACAGTTTTCCAATCGGTAAAAAATTAGCGGGAAGACCGTCTCTCACTTAAAGTGATTCATTGATGGAACCACATTCCCTTTCAATCTTGCATAAAGTCTCCAGATCACTGTCAAGGGTGAGAATCTCAATAATTGCGCACACCTCACTCGCGGTGTAATCACATTTACTCGTATTGACTAATTGCATAACAATATGGACAACAGTGGAAACATTATAGAACACAATATAGATTACAATAACACTGGGAACAGTGCAGCAACACAGATAAAGTGATGTTAACAATGATAATTCCATTGTGCCGGTGCATGCTGGTAAGCCAGCAGTCCCGTCTACTCCCACTACACTACATGATGTTGAGGCTCACTGACAAACCTGCATCGGGCGGCTCAGACAACGACTGTAGCTGCAGTTTAGCTGTGGTTCAGTGCTCCTGTGGATAGAACAATCAGGTCCAGTTTGGCATACAACTGCATTTTAAACGCCTGTTTCAGTTCGGTTTTAGCTGGACCCATTCTAAACCACAGATATGCTAGTCAGATGCTACGTGACAGAAAAAGAGCCCACTTGTTTAGCTTTATCTTTGTGTGTGCGTGCCAACTCCCAGTAACTGATCTTGATTGCGATACACAACCACAATTATTAATGCCAAAATGAGTACCATAACTGCACTGTGGCGGAATAGATGCTTTATATTTTATCAACTTTGCATTAAAAGTGACATAATTGTCTCTGGACTAACGTCTTGTTAGATCTCAGTGCTGCATTCGACACCATTGACCATCACATTCTATTACAGAGACTTGAACATTGATTTGGCATTAAAGGAATCACACTAAGCTGGTTTAAATCCTATCTATCAGATCAATCTCAGTTTGTACTTTGCACGCCAAAGTTAGTCACAGAGTTCCACAAGGTTCTGTGCTTGGACTGATTCTTTTCACCTTGTATATGTTTCCTTTAGGCAATATTATTAGGAAACACTCCATAAACTTTAATTGTTAGGTGGATGATACCCAATTATATCTATTGATCAAGCCAGATGAAACTAACCAGTCAGCTAAACTTCAAGCATGCCTTAAGGACATAAAGACCTGGATGACCTGCAATTTTCTAATGTTAAACTCTATCTTTGATCAGGATTTATCCTTTAACTCCCACATGAAAGAAACTTCAGGGACTGCCTTCTTTCATCTATGCAATGTTGCAAAAATCAGGCATATCCTGTCTCAAAATGATGTCGAAAAACTAGTGCATGCATTTGTTACTTCTAGGTTGGACTATTGCAATTACTTATTATCAGGCTGCCTGAATAAGTCCCTTAAGACTCTCCAGTTGATCCAGAATGCTGTGGCACGTGTACTGACAAAAAATAGGAAAATAGATCATATTTCTCCAATATTAGCTTCTCTGCACTGGCTACCTGTAAAATCCTGAATAGAATTTAAAATCCCTCTCCTCACCTACAAAGCTCTTAACACATGCCAGAATTCCAAAATTACTAGAATTGCCATAAGCGGTTGACCGCTAGATTCCAAACTCTATAATCTCTAATGATAAATTACCCAAATGGGAGATTAATGTATTTATTGTGTTAGGATATCTTTCAAAAAACCAAATAACACCAAAATATGCATTTAAAAAAAGTTTAATTGTACATTTATCAATATTCATATCATCGCATATAGTAAACCGGAATTATTGCATAAGCTATATTCACGCCAGTGTCACCGAGTCCGGCTTGTGTGCATGGAGCTCAGAATACACACATTCTTTCTCGGCTTTCCCTGGTAGATGGTGAGCATCGCATCAGCACATTTTAGCACCTTTGTGCTGAATAGCTCCGCTTGCTTTTTTGTGGAGGGGGGCAACTCACGCTTAGTTTTCCCCAGGGTGCCAACCAGGCTGGTCTTCTTGGCCTGTAAGGCGGTGGCCAGTTTGAGAGAAATGAAGAAATTATCTGTGGTAATATTTCGTCCCTTCCCCAGGAATGGCTCCGCCAGTCTTAGCACCACACTCTCTCCCACGACCTGACCTCTGCTCCGCGTCTCCTCTTTTCCCAGAAACGGAGCCCCTTCCAGCATATATTTTGAATTGACATCTGCAGCCAGGTTATGTTGGCACCAGGCTTGTAGCAGGCTATGCTGTTCGGAACGATCTTGCTCCAAGTGGCTGATACCAGGGCAAGCTTGTCATCCTGCAGATGCACATGTCAGGTCTATTTTTTTATTGAACCGCAGGAATCTTATTATCTCCCTGAAGCGAATTCTGGCCATGATTTCCTTGAATAATGGAAAGCCCCATTTTTCCGACCAAAGGCTGTCCAACTCCATGTTTTTTGCACCTTGTGCTCCATGGATATATAACAGGGCTATGAAGAATTTCACTTCAGCCACTGTCAGGTCATGAGCTGTCACCACGGTGCTGATGTACCTCGGCCACAGTGCAGTCCCTGATGTGTTTCAGCATGCCATCGTCAAACACACACAAGAAGGCCGTGAGCGCATCTCCGATTTTGCGCTTCGTGCGTGCTGTGGGGCCAGCACACTAAAACAATAGAATAGCGCGAAATTCACTGTGGTCAATATGACCGAGTATGGCTGAAATAGGTAGAAATTATCATATTTTCTTTGCCTTTTGTGTAATTTATATAAAACCTATTGTACATAAAAATAGAAACACTTTTAGGAAAAGTTAGGTACCAGCAAGATTGTATTTTTATTCACCAAAGTTATTGGAGATATAAATTTCAAAACGGTCAAAATGACCGTTGTGGCCATTCTAGTGGGCACCATCGTATCTTAAAGATCTCATAATACCATAATACCTTATTACCTCATAATACCTTATTACCCAACTAGGTTACTTGTGGTTCCTAGAGTCTTCAAAAGTAGAATGGGAGCCTGTACCTTCCTTTATCAAGCTCCTCTCCTGTGGAATCAGGTCCCAGTTTGGGTTTGGGAGGCAGACACCATCTCCACATTTAAGAGTAGGCTTAAGACTTAACTCTTTGATAAAGTTTATAGTTAGGGCTGGCTCAGGTGAGCCCTGAACCATCTCTTAGCTATGCTGCTATAGGCCTAGACTGCCAGGAGACTTCCCATGATGCACCTCTTTCCTCTCTCCTTCTCTCCCTCTCCATTTGTATGCATTTTTATCCCATTACTACATGTTACTAACTCGACGTCTTCTCTCTCCCATAGTTCTGTGCCTTCTCGTTTCTCTCCTCTCTCCTTCTGTCACTTTCAGCAGGTATTTCTGCCTCTGGAGCTGACTGGACTGGATCTGTGGTTGTGGACCAATTGCTGCCCCCATGTTCCTGCTCGACAACTGCTACTACAGTTGTTGTTGTTGGTATTTGCTCTGTTACTAATAGTGACATTTTTCCTATAGCTGTCATCCCTATCATTATTAATATTATTATTATTATTATTATTATTAACAACAACACTAAAATTACATTTCTACTATTTTAAAAATTCTAGGTGGTATTTGCATTGTGCCTCCCTCTCTCCCACCACCACCCCCCCTTTCCCAAAATCTCTCTCTCTCTCTCTCTCTCTCAAAACCTGACGCGGAAGCGGCAGATGACCATTGAGTCTGGTTCTGTCCAAGGTTTCTGCCTCCTAAAGGAAGTTTTTTCTTGTCTTGCCACTGTCATCAAATGCTTGCTCATGGTGGGATTTGTTGGGTCTCTGTAAATAATATCATAAAGAGTACAGTCTAGACCTGGTCTATAGGAAAAGTGCAATGAGATAACTTTTGTTATGAATTGGTGCTATATAAATAAAACTGAATTTAATTTAACAGCCAAAATTTGAGCCGTTTTGTACCCCTATTTCCACTGCGGAGACAGCTAACTCTCCTAGCCGTCACTATCTTATAGGTGCTCTGGGTCGGTAAGAATGAGTCCAGTCTTGGATCTGCGCATCCTGAATGGATTTATCAAGCAGAGGCCATTTCGCATGTTAACAGTAAAGCAGCTGCTAGAGTGCATCCAGCCGGGTAACTGGATGACCTCTATAGACCTGACAATACATAATTCCATGTCCCCATCTTTACCACACCACAGAAAGTACCTGTGCTTTGCGGTAGGTGGTCAGTGCTATGAGTACTGCCGCCTCCTGTTCTGTTACTCCCTAGCTCCACGCACGTTCACCAAGTGTGTGAAAGTGGCGTTAGCGTTGCTCAGGGAGAGAGGCGTGAGAATCCTGACCTACATAGACGACTGGCTGATCCTCGCCACGTCATGACAGGAGGTGGAGGCCCACACAGTGCAGGTCATCCAGCATATCACACAGCTGGGCCATCAACCAGGACAAGAGTGCCCTGCTACCGAGCCAAGAGATGCTCTACCTTGGGCTGCGTCTGGAGTCCCATGCCATTTCAACACGTCTGTCAGTGGAGCCCATGGAGGCAATACTGCTACTGCCCTGCCGCTTGAGCTCTTCGGGCTCGGTGTCGGCGGTGAGTGTCATGTCGCTCCTTGGGATGATGTCAGCAACCCATCCGGTGGTGCGACTGGGGCTGCTGTACATGAGAAACCTTAAGCATTGGTTCGCATGGCTCCAGTTACATCCGAGACAGGACAAACGGCGCAAGCTCTGCATCCCAGCACGAGCGCTGTGAGACGTGGAGTTCTGGGACCTCTGGATTAGGCGGGCTGAGAGGTTCTGTCCATCAAGTCGGCGCTCCTCTTAGCCCTGACTTCAGCTAAGAGAGCGGAAGATTTGTGCGCACTGTCGGTACACCCCTCCTGTTTATCTGTCAGTGACGATGGGGAGTCAGTTAGGCTCCGACCAAACCTGGCCTTCAGGCCTAAGGTCATCACCTCCTCGTTCAGATCGAGGATTATTCACTTGGGCCAATGAAACATTAATGCAAGCTTGTTTAAAGAACAAACTAAAACCAAAAATGCACTTAGGTTAATATAGACTAAAGACTAAATTGCCTGGGTCTTGCTGTTTTGTTTTTATGTTTTATTTTCATATTGAGTTTTTCTGTATTTTGATATGTGGAATTTCTGCATTCAGTTAATACAAGCTCGAAACTGAGATTCTGCGTTGTGCTGTTATTTCCCATGACATGCTATATAACTGAATAGGTTAATTCATATATTTCTGTAGTAACATTATATTGGACTTAGACAGGTTATTATACTATGAGATGTCTCACAATTTTACCAAGTATTGGAGTTTAAAGGGGTTTAATACTTTACTGAGTACTGCATAAAGTGTTCCTCATTTTACAAGCCTATCATGAAAGGGTTACAAATAAAAATATAGATTACATGATTTTTTTAGACAAAGCAACAAAACAAATATTTTCTTTAAAATCCAATATAGTGTGTGTGTATGTATGTGTGTGCACAGCATCAGTGTCTGAATGATTTTTGCAAAGACTTGCAGGCTTTGTGTGTGCTGTAATGCATTGTTACATTGATGAACACACCTGTGATTTGCGTTTTGTGTGAGTTCTTCCAATGCATTTGCAAGAGTATGTTTCTCCTGGCGTGTTTGTGAGTGTGTGTGCATGAGTGTGAATTTTACAAGATGACTGTTACATGTTTCACAGTGTATGTGCATTAGTGGTTTTTCTGTATGTGTTTGCTTGCACACGTTATGTGTGTTTGTGTATTGCAGCTGTATGCAGGAGATGGGCTGTAATAAGAGTTTTGAGGACCTCCTTCAGGCAGACACATCAAAATGCAAATGGTGAGGTAGCCATTTTCAGTCCAAGATTCAATGCTGATGTATTTTGACCGATTGTGCCAGTGTGAGAGGCTCTGCTTGTGTCTGTAGAGCTTTCTTTTTGTGGTAGAACCATCTAATGAAATGTTTTTCTATAAATGCTCCTACAGCTTAATGATACGTGATCCTAACTGCTGAAAAAAACATGGAATGATATTGTCACCCATGTGTAACGGTCCATGTGTCTTGTAAACACAATTAGGAACCTGCATTAGTCCTTAGAGGGCAGTCTAACCATTAAAGCTGACGTTGAATTCGGCACAATATGTAAGTGTGTACATCCAGCTAATTACCATTTGCCATTCAGGGCTTTATTATATTTACTTCAAGTTTTTTGTCCATGACATAAACCTGTGTACTCAACAATTGATTGGTACTAATTTTAATGTTAATAACACATTACTGAAGTCAGAGTCTGATGTTACTTGACTCAAGCCTACACCGTCCTGCTGCTGTATTTCCTGTTGCTGAAAATAGTCCCCAGCAAATACACAACTTTCTCCTGTTTGAGTAACGTTTGATTAAAAACTACAGTGACCAGCTATTTTAGGAAATTACTGAGCCTTTTTTATAAATGAAACTATATATCTGTGAGTCATTTCAAAGATTTACATTCTTTAATAGGAAACAAAGTGCTTGGAGCTGAGTGCCAGAGGCAGTTTAGGGAAGTCAGAAAGCATTGAGTGAAGGACTAACACAGGGACCCCAATTTTACCATTGTATACACACTGACGACCCCCAACGCCCCCCACCCACATACAATTACAAAAAAGTGGAAAAAGTAGACTACTTCTTATAAAATATCTTTATGTCTATTTCATTAAATTCACTGAATAAAAACAATAACAGCACAGAACAATTATTTGTACAATGAACCTAAATAGTGAACTTCGGCTGGAAGTTTGTGTAAAACTAGCAATTTGTATAAAATTCAGATTATTTCCTGTGGGTATTGCAATGTATCAGCTGATTTTTCCTCATATTTTTTAGAAACACAATTCCATGTCTGTATTATGATTTTCTTTTTATTTCACTATCATACATATGTTTTAATAGTCCAAGCAGCCTGGATTTTAGTGAGAGCTCTGACCCTGTATTTCTTGAGCCAGTGATGAGATGTCAGGTGTGATTTTGGTGATAGCCAAATGGAAGTCATTGTGTACATCAAGCTTGTTGCGTGCCTTTGTTTTGGTGGTGACCAGAGTGCTGAAAGCAGTCTCTGACAGGTATGTTGTGGCAAATGGCAAGATGAATCTGGTGGTTGCGTGAAGTGCAAGTCGTGGAGCGATGCCTGGTCCTTTCACAAGCCAAAACCGCTTGTATCCATGTTCAGCGTAGAATCTCTTCAAGAGAGAATTTGACTTGATATCCATGAGCTCTTATCAGCCTGGAGGTACTCGACATCCTGTTTTTTGTGAGAAACGGGTCCATCACTGATGCATCTTTTGCGACATGTTCATTAGCATCCGAGAACCGTGAGTTCTTCTCCTCCTGAAGCTGCTCCATGTAGTGGTTGAACTGTCTGACCAAAGCATCAGGTAACTTTCCCCCTGACTTCTCCATTAGCAAGGGAAACTGTTGTAGGTCACCCTTTGCCAGTTTATTCTTTCTGTCTTCCACTTTGCGCATAAACGTATCCACTGTCTCCTTGCATGCCATAACACTGGCCTCTATACTCTGCATGAGCTTGTTTGCCTCGTTGTCTCCGCCAGATATGATGTCTTAATGAAAAACTCATCTGTCATTTCCTCTAATAGTTTCTGATTATGGAGGGTTAAGAATTTTTTTAGTTCAATGAAACGCACCAAGACTTTGCCCCGAGAAAGCCAGTGCACCTCCGTGTGAAGGAGGAGTGTCTGGAGTGCAGATCTGTTTGTTGACCAGGCGAGCTTTAATAAAGCTGACTATTTTTACCACAATCGTCGTCTTATTTTTTCCAACTTTTAGCTTTCCTTTTTCTTCCAAACTTGAGTAATGTGTGTGTAAGTATAATTTAAACTACGCTCTTTACGAAGTAGTAGAAAGTGTTTTGGTACTTTTTTTCGCCATGGAACTTCTCCTGCTACTCGGTCAGGGCACCGCTGCAGATCGCGCTGAAGCCGAGCGGCATGTTGCCCAGGACAACCGATGTCACCACTGAGATCTGGAGGAGGACACACCAAGGATGCAGAGGTGGAACGAAGCGGCAAGGGAAGAGAGAGGGGTCCAGACAAAAGAGACCAAAAAGACTAAGACTAAGAACAAGAGATTTAAGCCTGCCTTCTCTCGTCATGGGCAACGTGAGATCACTGCACCGATTTTGCACTGATTTGCCTATGCAAAGGTACTCAGC
Source organism: Siniperca chuatsi (assembly GCF_020085105.1). NCBI lineage: Eukaryota > Metazoa > Chordata > Actinopteri > Centrarchiformes > Sinipercidae > Siniperca > Siniperca chuatsi. The sequence continues at coordinate 3,409,773 of NC_058060.1, read as the reverse complement.
AGGCTGCTTTCTTAAATAAATAACTTTTATTAAAGAATATTTAAGTTAAATAATTTAACATATACATACCCTACCACTACTTTACAGTCACTGGTCTCTTTCAGATTACAACATCTACACAAGATGTAGTCCACCTGAGTGCTTCTACCTCCGCTCTTATATGTCACCCTATGTTCCTGCCTCTTCTGGAAGAAAGTGTTCACTACAGCCATTTCCATCCTCTTTGCAAAGTCTACCACCATCTGTCCTTCTGCGTTTCTGTCCTGAAGACCAAACCTGCCCATCACATTCTCATTACATCTGTTCCCTTCACCTACATGCCCATTGAAATCTGCACCAATCACCACTCTCTCACCTCTGGGGATGCTCTGCATCACTTCATCTAACTCACTCCAGAATTTCTCCTTCTCTTCTAACTCACATCCTACCTGTGGGGCATAACCACTCACAACATTGAACATCACCCCTTCAATTTCCAGCTTCAGACTCATCAACCTGTCTGATAGTGAAAGAAAGTCGCTAAAAGAAGGAAAGAACTATGAGCGCTTGAGCATAACGACTTTACATTTAAATGTATAGCAGATAATTAGCCACTGTAATGAATAATCGAACAAAATGAACTGGGATGAGCTAGAGCAGCAAAAATATGCTACCAGTAACACACAAGCACCGGCGACCGGAAATGAGACAATACGCTTGCCTCAGCACGTCAGCAAACAGTCATTCATGGAGTCTTGTTTGTATCTACTTGTGTGAAATGAAACCAACACTGAGCTGTGAGCGGTTAGTGTATGGTTGGCGAGAAGCAAGAGGGCAACGGGCCCCACTCCCACCACCCAGCACGAGAGAGACTGCAAGACACAAGTTGAGCTCACCAGGTTTTGGGTAGGACCTGCATCCTGCATTCTTTGGCGACTGTTCATAGCTGGTATAGCTACAAGGCTTAGTGTTAATTAAATCACCTAGTTGTAACAAGAAATAATTTCTGTGTCGGGACACCTGTAAAACAACACACTCTGAACTTACTCAAAAATTGCTTGATTTTAGGTATTCCCTCACAGTGAACATCGAACCGATATTTGCTTTTATTTTTGTCACTTCTGATGTTGTGCAATATTTTTTGTGTGCAGACTTTTTAAATCAATCTTCTTTTAAATTTGTTAACACAAAACCATGATATAATTGACAATAACAAGAACAGATGTGATGTTTAATGTGAAGGATCACTTATCTCAAGGAGGCATCAAGTCTCTGCAAGTTAATCATACCATAGTTCAATGAATGAAAATAAATGGTCGCCTGCAAGGTAGAAAAAACATTTGGAAGTCTACACCGTGATTTGGCAAATAGTTGGCAGTGATGTGAAGTATATGTGATATTTGTTTTAGGTGGAACATGCAGTGTTTGGTACGATCTTTAATGATTAATTTGATAAGACCAGTGTAAATTTATAGTCTGCTATAAGGGATTGTAGGTTTTACAGACTGGGCCCCTTAAGTTGCTGTTATCAGACTGAAATGGTTTTGTGCTGAGCCATTGCTATGAATATATTGAAAAACAAATATCCTTCAACACAGAATTGACTTGATCCAATTTTAACCAATGGGGAGAGTTAACGTATCAGTCTGTACCTAGTTGTAGTATCCAGGTTCTGTAGCCCTGTGGTGTTTGTCAGCTGGGCTGCCATGCTGCAAAACTAACACCAAGCAGGTTTTGCTGACATAAAAGACTGCTGCAATATTTATCAATATTTAATGCCCTCCGTCTCGCTGTTAGGACCATTCCCTCCTCTTCCAGCCCTGCTGCTGGGATACAGGATGAGGAGTCTGGGAAGAAGGAAGTTATGAACAACAAGTGAGGCAGCAGAGAGAGCTAATTAACAACAAAGAAGAAATTAGCTAAAACCATAAAAGGTGAGAGAGAAAGGCAAAAGGGAGTGAAAGACAAAAGTGAGGAAAGCGGTGAGTTTCTCTAGGACCTGGTATCTGACCCCAGTCTGCTGGCCTCACACTGACACCACTGTCACAGAAAACTCATAAATAGCATTAAGAATGCATCAGAGCTGCGGTACCCCTGCTCCTATTGTGAAGTGGGGATGAGAGTTATGTTGAGGAAAAGAATGGAGCGTGTCTATGAATTATTGACAGTGCTGTATCAAAAGCAGCAGGAGGATAATATTTTTGTTGTTCAGTGAAAGCAAAAGCTGGCTGGTCAGGCTGGAGACTGCAAGTCAAAACTGTCTGCCTTTGCTTCTCTATATAGAAATGTAAAATATCGGGGGCACTCCGGTAGCTAACCTGGTAGAGTGTGCATCCCATGTACAAGGCTGAGTCCTTGGATTCAAATCCAGCCAACAGTTGTCACTCTTCAACTGTTCATTTCTACTAAAGGCAAAAAGCCCAATAAAGAAATGTAGAGAATCTCAAGGGGAAATGTGGTTTTTGTTAGTATTTTTGACTGTATGAATTGTTTACCACTGTCCGCTATTCTATTTTATTTTTTTACAGGACAGACAAATTTCCCATCTGGAATTTTAAGTGCTCCTTTATCCATCATGAACTTGATATAATGTCCTTTAATGATATAACAAGAATCCTTCACAAGTGACTCTTGTCACTGGATGAAAGCCTTACAAAAAGTCAGAAGATGATGTGAAATTCACTTGTTATTTTTTCTAGAAGAGCCTTAAGGTCACTGTGTTCTTGTCATCGACTTAACAGTCGATGTCTTTGCCTTTTATACCAGACTCATAAAGTGCATCTCTTTCACTGCTGCACGTCAATAACACATGGCAACCGCATCGGCTTTGTTTCAGTTGCTGCCACGTCAGTCAACAAAACTGAGACAAGTGAAGTGAAATCCAGGAAAGGCTTTAGCAAACAGACGAGTGCCAGAGTATTGTCAAGTCCTGGCTGGGAGGTTTTCAGATCTGAACCACTGAGCCTGTCCATCTTCATAGATAGTATTCATCCTGTCTAAATTTTACACCAATGATGTGCTTGACACACAGAGGAGTCAACAGTCCCAATCAGGCATTAGATGAGGAGGAGCACCTCAGTGTGAGCATGTGTTAACAGGTTTGTTCATGGGTTATGCTTCCTGCCACTACTCAGCACCACTCTACTTGGTTGATCACTGCTGATATATATTTATATACCAGGGAGAGCAGGAGATGTCAAAAGCATGGGCACAAGCTGTGTCCCTTTCAGTGGGCTGTTTGCTTTGAAACAGAGCTTATGAAGTGAACTGAAGGTGTGGACCTCCAAACATGAAACAATCTACAGAGGACTCACCTTAGTATCATTGCAAGTAACTGTGTCTAGCCTCACCACGATCAAAACTTATAGGAAAAATACAACGTATCACACTTGGGTTTTATTTTTGTGGCTCTGGCCATCAGTTTGATCAGTTTTTATAACACTGTACTGCAACATTGCTAAAAAAAATAGGTCCAACGAACACAGTGAAAGTGAAATCAAAAGTGAGCACACCCTGTTACTTACAAAATAGGCCCAGGACTTTTGACTCGGACCAGCCCACTAAAACCCACTGGAGGTGGCTTGGAGGTAGAGTGGGTTGTCCACTAATCAGAAGGTCAGCGGGTTGATCCCAGCTTCCCCCAGCCCACATGTCAAAGTGTCCTTGGGCAAGACGCTGAATCCCAAATTGCTCCCGGGGGCTGTGCCTTTTGTGTGTGAGTGTGTGAATGATTAGTTTCTTTGGACTGATGAGCAGTTGGCATTAGTGTGTGAATGTGACATGTAGTGTGAAGTGCTTTGAGCGGTCGGAAGACTAGAAAGGCGCTATACAAGTACAGTCAATTTACCACCCATCCAAACCATGTCACACCTTATAAGAATAAACAGAGATTTGATGTCTTAAATGAACTATCATGATTTGAAGAACAATACATGAAATAGAAGTCCCTGTGAAATAGTGTTGTCAGAGTGATCGCCGATGCCATTGTCAATGTCAAGATGATATTTGTCTTGTTTTCCTATTTGTAGTATTGTTATTATTATATTACTATCCATTGTATTAAATTATTATTAATAGTAGTATTAAATTAATATCAAATTTAATTTGCCTCTCCATAGTTGCACGTAGGCATCTCTTGCATAAAACCAACACTTGCGACACACACATACACACACACACACACACACACACACAAGCGCGCGCGCACTCCAACCAACTAACTGGCATTTAAGCAAAGACCTGTGCCATTAAATAGGCTTTGTGTCAAACATGATTATGAAATATAGGCCTAATGTAATTGGTAGAACATTTAAATAAATTATTTCTTTCTTCATTGGAATGTGCAGCATGAATAGGAAACTGATGAATGAAAGCTTTTAAGAATGTGCTTTTACTCTAAAGTATACTGAGAGTTCCTGGCAAAGTAGGTCTTTAGAGTGTGGTTGCAGACCAAAGGCCCATTTCCTAAATGCATCTTAAGGCTCAGATGATCTTAGTCCCATAGTAACTCCATGGAGTAAGATCATTTTAGGCTGAAGATGATTTGGGGAAATAAAGCCCAGTGTAGTAATGATTAATATTGCAAATAATTTTTTGTCGCACACAAAGGGCAAATTATGTTAGTCGATGGAGTTACAATGGGACTAAGATCATCTCTGCCTTAAGAGGCTTTTAGGAAATGGGCCTTTGGTCTGCAACCACACTCTGAAGACCTACCTTGCCAGAAACACTCACCAAGAAAGTGAGAATATCAGTCATATATACGTTTGTGTAAACTGAATGCTATTAAGTTTCTCTAATTTTACTTGTTACAGAAGCTGCTTTTGAACTAGGCTCAGAACAGGATGAAAGCATGAGACTGGAGGCATTGTTCCATTTGGTTTGTTTTTTACTGGCCAAACACCTGTACAAAATCAAAGGCTGTGTCTCCTAACACTGTAAAAGACAAAAGATAATGAAAAGAAATTAAGAGCTGTGTTTGGGCTACAGTAACAGATGACTTCAAATTTGTAGTGCTACAAAGGCCCTTATAGTCAGTGTGACTATCTGTGTGACAATGTCAGGGCTGGGAGATCTAATGACACACTGATGGCCCATTAAGATGTAACCTAAAAGGTACACTGTAATGCCATCATTAGCATTACAGTGTACCTTTTAGGTTAGTGCTTTTATAAGATAAGTAGCAGATGTTTGTGAAAACACTGTCTGTTTCAACTGATTTCACCATTTAAACAGTAACAGCAATAAACTCATTTGTTACCCCAGGAGAAAGTCCCCAGACTCCCTTAGATATCACAAAGTTTTGTGAGTTGGTAAGTTAGGGGAAACGTAATTAACTTTAAGAAATGCTGTCTACGACAAATTATTCATTCCTTGTTGTATATTCAGCAAACGTAACAGCCTCTCACCTACTCTAATGGTCATTCTTTACTTTTCCTCCCTATTTGTTATATGAGTAGCGTGACTCCTTTAAAGGAACAGGGCAGTGCGTAGTGTGTGTAGGTGAGCGAGAGAGAGAGTGACGGCGAGTGCAATCAGAGCAGACAGGTGTGTTGGCGATCGGAGCAGAGGGAAAGGTTAGCAGTGAAGTTGTCTATCTAGTGGCAGTAAATGTACAGTGTAGGTTACAGTTTGCCCATGAATAAATGCTGCAGCTCCTCAATACCCAAGATGTTCCTGTGTCTTGCCTCCCAGCCACTTTCCCTGTGCTTCCCAAAAACGTCTAAAAGCTGCAGCAGGAACAGTTAACACCATATTTACGTTACCTCATTAAGCAGATCATATGATTCTAAAAAATATTTGAAATACTAGTCATAGTTGTTAAGACTCAACGCTGCTTTAAATTTCTCTTAGATTTTCGAGTCAAACAGTTCCAGTCCCACCCAATCTGACAGATCTTACACAACTCACTCTACCCAACATGAAGAGGGACCTTTCTGTCATGACCTCATGATCTGCCAGGTTAAATCCGAACATGGTGCTGATGAGGGAGTCCGTATGAAGTCTAGCTGCGGTAACAGACTTACGGAATTGAATTTATTAAACTATCATTACTTTTATAATTACCATATTAATTTATATTTCATTGATAAATATTCACTTATAATTAATATATTCTTTGTGTGTCGGTCTAGCAAGTGTATGCTCTCAGTTACAATAATACAGTGCTACAACAGAGCTTTCGACATACTCCCTCTTTGTCTGGAATTTCACTCAAAAAGCGTCCTCATAAAAGGAATTTTGTATTATTGAAAAACTTTAGTTGACAAGTATGACACAGCAAAATAACAAAATGCAGGCTCAGTGCTATGTCATGTGCCATCTGAATGCTGTAAAATCCAGCTGTCTTTTACTGGACTACTTGTTCTTCTTCCCTGACTTCTTCTAAACTCTCTCAAGCAGTCAGTTTGTTCACACAGAACAAACATAAACCAGAGTCAGTAGACTTTGTTCTACATGGTAAATGTCAGAGTGTGAAACAAATCAAACAAAAAGCTTGGAGCTCTTTCTTTCCAGCAGCTTTCCAGCCAATGAGTGGAGGTTGTCTCATCCACTTTGTCCCATTTCACCCCAGAGAGAGGGAGAGATTAGGGCCACTTTTAGATCAAATCTGCTCCATCTGTCAGTGCTATTAGAGAAACTGACCAGCATCACTGCCTCAGACCATCACACACACACAATCACACACACAACACACACCTTTTTTACACACCAGCAGCATCTCTTCCACTGCCATCACCACCAATCTGGCTCCACAGGCCCTCAGGGAGGTTGTGGTGCAGCTTCGGTCAGCTGGTAGTTGGGAGCAGTATAGTGGTAATTCAGACAACACTCACCAGAGTGTCTCGGCCATATGTGGTGTGCTTTGCGTGGCCAATGCCAGGCCAGGGTGTACCGTCTGCCTGCAGTCTAATCAGGCGCTGCATGGTGTTTGTTCCTGTCACGCCATCTGCACCACCTGTGGAGAGAGATGGGGAGTGCTGAGGGAAAAAAATCTAGAAAATAGTCAGCAACTTTTGGCCAGTGGAAAGAAACAAGCAGGACTTTGGGCACACAACAGTTTAGCTTTGGACCTGGCAAGGAAGAACAGAACAACCATATAAAGAAATGGAATGAACTTTGGTCGACAATAAAGGCGTACTCCAACAACATTCATAAAGTTAGGGGACTCATGAGAGAATTTTTTTAAAAAGAATTTTTTAAAAAAGAACAGTCAAAATCGATGATCACGATGCAACTCAATAGCGTCTATAATTTGTCATGATCCATTCAGGGAAGATCTATGTCTTTCAAACTTCACGCACCAACATAGACTTTCTCTTAAATAATAATAAACAACAGAAATATGCAAAGATTGTTTAGCAATAACGTATGATGTGGTGACAGTATATAAGAAAACAATAGAGAAGAGTTTCAAGTTTTCTAAACTGCAAAATGGAGTTACTTCCAATGAGTTCATTATTTCGTTGGATCAGGAGTCGATTTCTCACCCTGACAAACATTTTTCAAAATTGTATATAAAGTAGAAACAGAGTGATTCTTCAAAGAGTCAAAGGGCAACTCCAAGGATTTTTTGGGGGAGTACCACTAAACTGGTATAATGATATCTTCTCTGGGCTTCTAGGGGTATTTTGGCTTAGGTGTGGAAACTACAAACCAGGAAAGGTTATAATGAAAAGATGCTCTGAGCTGCATTTTGGGAAGTGTCGGTTTCTTCCATTTTGTTTGAAGTTCTTTTAAATGATGGAGTGGAGTAGAAACCAACTGCGTGCCTCTATTTCCCAAGGGAATCAAAATGAGCATGATTGGTTGTCTCTGAGGACATTTGAATTAATTTGAACCTTTCTCAACTTTTCCACATCGCGCCACGGGACAGCGTTTGACTCTTGAGTAGTGGTGGGCAGCACCAGCATGTTTTTTTGGGGGGGTCAATTCACAATGAATGGCAATCTTGTGACATTTTGTCAATTTTATTTTTATATAGCCCAGTATCACAAATCACAAATCTTCAGTGTTTGAGTCTGTATGTGTGAATGAGGACGTCTGGATATCTTGGCCTATGCTGCTACAATGTTAACCATTCCTTTTTAAATGTGTGTCTTGTGAGCCCCCCAACTTTATGGAAGTACAATACTAAATCACTGGACTGCCCTTTAAGAAGGAGCAGTGTTGTGGGATGAACAAGGAGCTTCAAGTAATTTTATAGACCCTCCAAAGAGAAACTTTGACATCACAAATAGAGGGCCAAAAGTGGACAGCTGTGAAGAAATTGAGGATTGTTTTTTTTTTCTTGTTATTTGGGAATTCATTTCGACCTAAAACCCAATACCACAATCAGTTGTAGTGCTCTCCAGATCAATAAAGTTTCTAAGTTGAGGCCAGTTCAGTTACTTGTGTTAGTGTACTGACAAAGTGATGAAAACAGATCTGGGCAAGAAAGTGCCCCTGAAAAAATGTAGATGTTAGCTAAGGGAAGTGATTTGGCACATGACTGCGCATAAGGGGCAGAGGGGCTGGCATGGACCAGAGCCATACCGTTTAACTGTTAGCAGCAGGGGGTATATAACTGGCACCAAACTGGACAGCAGACCGTGCCCAGGACTGGGCACAAGGACAGGGGGAGGAAAGCATGCCAGAGGCTGTGTGCTTCCATGAAGTACTGCAGGGTGCCTGTTTAGGTGCCTGTCAGTTCTGCTGGAGCTGCCAAGTAATGCTGTTACAGCCCAATGGCTGCATCTGTCCCTTTGTAAGCATGACTCAAAGTGAAAACAGCAAAGATGTTTAAGAAATTGATCGACTCTTCATACTGTAAATACACTTGTCATGTAAAGAACGAGTGAAAAAGGCACATGCTCATGTTTATGTAGACATGTATTACATAACTTGGTGTCTGAATGCAGAGAAGGACTTCATGTGTATTTGCATGCTGTATAGTGCTGTCATATGCTGCCTTGGCTGCATTCATTCTGTAGTGACATTAGGAGTGATTTTGGCAAAGCTGTGGATGTTGATGGCCTGGTGGGCCCAGTGACAGATGTTCCTCCCCTACTCTGGGTCCTGGGACAATGCAAGAATGAGGGCAATACAAACAATAATAATAATTCAATGGATATTATGATAGTAAAACTCACCACTGCTGTTATATAGAAATAGTGGCCAATTTACTCAAACTCAACAAGCATACAACAAGTAAATCAGTTGTAAAATGGCATCTGCATGTAATTGTTGGAAGATTGACTTCTTTCTCAAGGACACTGTGACATGCCTTTGTTCCTACATATTATATGCAAAAGTTCAGGATATCGGAGAAGTGTGTGTAAATGAAAAGTACAAAATGAAACTAAAGTAATTCCAGCAATGCAATTCAAAACTATGCATATTCACTTTATGTATTTGTACAGGATAGCTACAGATATAGAAATACAACACTGCTAGTCAACCCTGCCTTCTGCATTTGGCCACATGTTCTCATCTACATCACACCTTATGTCCTCTCTTGCAATACACCTGGGAAAGAATCTTTTTGCATATTTATATGCTTCTGCATATATGTCCAGGCATCCAGCATTCATTGTGTCCAAGAAGGACATCTAATATTGTGGCTGGTGGTCATACATTTTCCACCTCCATGAGGAAAACAATACCTCTATGGGGTTGAGGAATGGAGAGTAAGGTGAAAGGAAAAGTGACACTATCCGGGGATGGGCTGTAAACCACTCTGTGACTGAAAGAGAACGGTGAAACGCCACATCATCCCAGAATTACAAAACATTCTGGATTCCACCTCACTTGCCCCGTTTTTACCTGGCACAAATCTTTCACAGAGGTAGAGGTACAGAGGTTCAAGGAATGAAAAAAGGTGTTCAGTGTCCCAATTAGGAGTTTATGCATTTTTTAATGCTTTTTTGTTACTTATGCTAGGTTTTGAACATAAATTAAATAATAAATTAATTAACAAACAGTTTTGACAATAGTATATAAACGTGCAAAATGGAGTGTAAATACAGAGTTTTGGTGGTGGTTGAGTTTCAGTGAGAAAACAGTTCATGAAATTTGAAAGATGTGGTCATTGAATGCATTGTGTGAAAGCAATGAAAAGTGATGCACATTTTGACTTCTGTTGAACTTGGTATAGAAAAATGTGAGTTAGCAAGTATAAAAAAACTGTAATGATGATTGTGATTGTTTGTCACTGCATCAGTTTACTGTTCTGTATCAACCACAAAGTTGTTTTTACTCAAGACCTGTACCATAGATATCTATAGATATCTATGGTACAGGTTGCATATATTCAGTGATCTTCACACTTAGTATAAACATTGAAACTTGTGCTAGTTTGAGGTGTCCTGTGATGTCCTGAAGACAGAGCCTGTGATTTAATGTTTTGCACTTTATAGGTACTGTAAGCACAGCATTTTGTGTTAGCAAGTCAGTTTGATTCTTTGGATTAAGAGTTTTGCACATTGAAATTCTGTTGTTGAGCCAAAGCAGTTGTAAAATCCTGTAACTGATAATGCCATCTCAAAATCCTGATAAGTTTCTCCCTAAACCTGCAGACATCCCAAAACACCCTTCATGAGGCCCCTGGAAAATTTTCTACCTGCCTTCTCATCTCTTCATCCTCAGACTCTCAGGTTGAGGCCCACACCTCTGCTAGCCTTAACATTTCCTGCTGGATGTTTTCCCAACACTTCAAGTTCAGCCTCAACAGGACTAAGTAACTCTGTTTTAGAGTTGCCCTCCGAAAGACCACTCTATCACTATTGATAAGACAATAGTGACTTCTGCCCAAACAGCAAGAAGCCTTTTTTGATGTGTAACCAACTGTGATGCAATACCCATAATGCAGCCCTGACCTGATCCTCTTCACCAAAGGTTTTGTCTATAGTTTTTTTTTTAATTCCGAACTAAACACAACACCAGTTGACTTCACATGCACAGTACCAACTAGAGAAAGGAGACTAATTAATAAAATCAACTGACATATGTTAGTATTAGAACATGTACACTCTTGTGTCTGTGTCAGTAACATCAAAACTCCAAAACTCCACTAACACAATTGAGACAACTACACCCCCCATCTCAATTACTTTGATACTGATGAAAATTTTAAATGTGATAACTCTCAGGCAAGTTCTAAAGTTATAAGGAACGTCTTTTTTTCTAAGCGGATTTATGGATACTTTTTTACGATTGGCATCTGAGGTCATGATATCCTTCAGAAGTGTAAGTCACACTGAATCTAAAAATTGTGTGTATCATGTCTGTGTGTTCAGATTTGACTGAGACATGACTCTTTCCTCCTCTAGCGCCTCTGTGAGTTGACATTTATGGTTTTGAGTAAAATGTCTTGACGACTATGAATTACAACAACTTTGGTGATCCCTTGGCTTTTCACCTAGTGCTATATCATGTTAAAATTTCAATTTGTCCAATGATATCTGCAAAACTATTGAGATTCCCATCAGCATCAGCTGTACTTCTTGTATGGCGCTAATGAGCAAATGCTAGCATGCTAACAGACTAAATTAAGATAGAAAATATTAGCAAACATTACCTGATAAACATTAGCATTTTAACATTTTCATTGTTGTTAGCTTTTAACTCAAAGCATCACTGTATCTTAGTACAGCCTCACTTGCTAGCATGGCTGTAGACTCTTAGTCTTGTTCTGTTGTAATCTCACCAGGAACAATATAGACACTGCCTTATGCTTGTCAAGGTTAGTTATGATTACTTTGCAGAAAATCTGAGGTTCTCAAGGAAGATATTGTGGTGACAGCCTCAAATGATTTGGCAGTTATCTGCCACCTAGTGAATATACTTTGTAACCCTCCATGAAGTAACACAGGCGAGTATGTCAACAATACACCTTGCGTTGTAGCTTCATTCTGAGACTCTTAGGTTGAGCTCCAGCATAGCCCTGTTGTCTGCATAGGACCTTTTAATAGGGTGTTGATTTGGGACCAGCTCTAGACATGTGTTTATCCTATGGAGGTTGAATGCATTTATTGTAAGTCACTTTGGACAAAGGGACAAGGTCACCACTCCACTCTTTCACTCACTTTTTCTTCTCGACTCCATAGTGGTGAACAGAAGTCACTCTTCAAGAAGTACTTGTTTGTTTGTTGCTTCTGTTATATATATATCCTGTTTTATCCCTTATTAACCCCCTGATGTTGTCTAAGTATGAAAGACACTCTTCCAACTATTGTTTCAGTAGCACTTCTCTCCCTGATCATTCCAGGTTGTCAAGGTTTTGGGTTTGTGTTCAGCTATTTCCTTTTTTATTTTGTAATGTGTTTGGCCTCATGTGTCTTGTGCAGTTTTACTTCCTGTCTTTGTCTGCTTTTCCCTCCAATTTTGATTGTTTGCCCCTCCCTAATTAGCTTCACCTGTGTCTAGTTATCCTGCCCTCACCTGTGTATTTAAGTCTGTGTGCTTCCTTTCAATTTCAATTTTATATATATATATATATAGCGCCAATTCATAACAGAAGTTATCTCATTGCACTTGCAGGTCTAGACCGTACTCTATAATAATATTTCAGAGACCTAACAAATCCCACCATGAGCAAGCACTTGGCAACAGTGGCAAGAAAAAATTTGTATTCCCTTGTATTCCTCATGTTCTTTGGCTACACTGCTTGACACGCAATGCTACACCAGGTATATATGAATATTTGCTACTGTTGGGAGACAATGGCTCTAATAGCTTTGACCTCCTTACTTGCTTGTAATCCAGGGAGTGAAGATGATTCTGTTACATTCATTAAAAGTTTCTCTGGATCAAAGTGTTAGCTAATGCAACCATTGCTGTGCTAAGTAGAAAGGAAAATTTGCAGTGCATTGGTATTCTGGAACATTTTAACTTTTTTTCCTTTGAAAAATGTGCTCATCTTCCAAAGCATACATTTTCCCTCTGCTCCCCTTGTATTCCTTTACTTTGGCCCACCCTTTTTTTGAAATACACATAATTCACTGAAGCTGATACATTAGGTAGGCAACATTTTCCCCTATATTTTCAAGCCCCAACCATCCCATCTGTCCCCCATCCACACACACAGATACAAACTTATTTAGCCAGGTATCTCTTCTCAGCTTGTGTACAGAAATGGAGGTTCATAGTGAGAGTTAACACCCCTGTGATTTTAATACATTATATTCAACTTGGTGCTCATTTGCAAGCCAATGATAAATAATTTGCGTAATTGGCACTTCCTTGCTAAATCCTATCTTTATCAGCTACTGTAGGGTTGCATTAGGGAGGACTAATGGTTGTCACCCCCTCACCTGCTGCTTTTATTTCAGCATCATGTCTCTGAACAGCAACAACTAGGCCAGCATAATAATTACACAGAAACGCTGACCCATTTTTTTTTTTTTACACATTAAAAATAAACTTTTATCCAAAGTGATTCATGCTACTGCAGTGTGTGGAAAGCTGCAGATTAGTATGTAAAATCCAGCCATTATACAGGCTTATCAGCCTAAATCACAAAGTAGCGTATCAGCAGAGAGGAGTATCCTAACCCCACTAACAGAAAACTACAGATTCATTATGTTTGACCAAATTAATTGATGCTGTTTGGAAATCTTCCCCACACACAATGATTGATGCATACTCAAGCGTGAGATCCAAACCTACCAGTTAGCAAGACTCGCCATCATAAGCCTGAGTTTTGTCTGTACACTGGAAAAGACATATATGTATGACAGAACACAAAAACCGCATCAACAGAAAGGACAAGACCTCCAAAGAAAAATGACATCATCAGTTCAAATACCTAATATCACCTATGTTTATGTTTCTCCTGACATGGACCTCTAGCAGTTGTGTGAATTATGACTTTTGTCTGTCAGGAGCAAAGGTGTCAGTAGTATGATAATGTTACATGACCAACATCTTTTAACCTAATCAAATCTTTACCTTAGTGGTGGCATATTGGGATACGATCATATGAATCCTTTTTTAACTGATTTATATAACAAACTACGTTGTCAGAAAACGCTTTTCAGTCAGAGACAATTAAGGTAAGATATTGACTAATTTATAGTAAATGGTTATAAAGTTAGCTTTATAAGTTGCACTAGCTGCATCTATGTTTTAATGTCTTGTATCGACTTGCCTCCTGTTGCTGACTCTTGGCCAGGTCGTCATTGTAAATGAGATCTGGTTCTCAATTGACTTATCTGGTAAAATAAATAAAGGTTTAGATTTGACGGAAAAGGCTCTGCTCTTTGAGAGAGCTCTCAAAGAATCAGAGCAGCAACGAGAATTCTCCTGAGAGTACTAATCCCCCTTAATAAACATACATGGACATTAAATCTTATTTCAACAATAGCATACACTTCTACACATAAGGAAGAGGTAGCCAGCTGGTGAATGATGAAGATGGTGAAGCATGAATGAAGCAGATGATACCGGCTTGTGGTCGTTTTACATCTGTTTGTGGTTGTTTTGTCTCTTTGTGGTCATTTTGGGGTTTTTATGGTTGTTTGCTTCTCTCTGTGGTTGTTTTGCATCTTTTTGTGGTTGTTTTGTGTCTCTTGATGGTCTTTTTGTGTCTCTTCCAGTGACATTTTGCAGGTGAAGCCCAGGGGGCTCCCTTCCTGTGCCCAGTAGGCCCATTCAGTAATCCATCCATGAGCCCATTGTAGAGGGTTTGGAAACTCTCAGAAACGTGGAATTCTGGGTGATAGCATGAGTTGGATCTCATGTGGTCTTTTGGTTTTGTTCCTCTTATTTATAGTCTTTTGTATGAACTTGAGGTTCAACGTTTATTTTTAATGAGCTTGAGGTGAGCTTGTGACCTTGGAAACTGCCAAGGTCACAAGCTCACCTCAAGTTCATTTGTCATGGAATTGTAGATGTTCAACTCTCCATTTTTATCTCAGCACTTTAACAATAGAAGTGCCATAATTCCATAACTACTAGAAGTGCCATAAGTGGTCATTTTGATCATTTAAATTCCAAACTGTATAATGTCATGATAAATAGCCAAATGAGAGCTTAATGCATTTATTCTGTTAGGATAGCTTTAAAAAATTAAATAACACCAAAATGTAAATTTTAACAACTTTATGTATTTATCAATATGCATGCCATCATTTTTCTGTAGGGTAATAACCATTCACATTTTAGATTAATCTAGCATTAGGCCCATTAAGAACGAGAAGATAACAATTAAATGTATTTTATTAGATTATAAAACATTTTACATATTGTGTTGTTTAACAGCAGAACTAATGAATAGCCCCAGCAGCAAAGCGCAGCACTGGGCAGCGGAGCACAGAGCAGCACATTCCGACATAAATCATTTCTTCAATTATTCTACTGATTACGGCAGTTTAGTCTAATTATCTGTATTTCAGTGTAGGCAAATTAGCATATGCAAATTAGACTTGAGACCGCTCACAATGTTTCTTTGACAGAGTCAAAAGTCAGGTACCAGCAGCATTGTATTTTTTATTTCAACAAAGTTATTGCACATATACATTTAAATGGTCAAAATGACAGTCATAGCCGTTCTAGTATTAAGGACTTCTTGCCCATGTTGGCTTGAGGGCTTGTAAGTTACTTATTTTATTGGGTTAATTATGAGGATTGTAACCTTAGATTTCTAGGGTCCACCTCCATTGATCTGATGCAGTCTGAGGAAAAGCATGAGAAGGTTGGTTCAACCAAGATACAAAAACATTTTGTCACTTACCTCTACTAGTATCTATCCATGCAGATAGAGATTTATGAATCTGGAGGAATAAATCCCAAACTGACATTTTTGCATCCACCCCATATATAATGGAGGTGAATGTTACAAATTACAAATTACCTTTTAATTGCATCAGACAATGGACTTGTCTCTGTACTTGTCTTGTTAGATCTTAGTGCTGCGTTCGACACCATTGACCATCACATCCGATTACAGAGACTGGAACATGTAATTGGCATCAAAGCAGCCGCACTAAGCTGGTTTAAATCCTATCTATTAGATTGATCTCACTTTGTACATGTTAACGGTGAGTCCTCCGTGCACGCCAAAGTTAGTCACGGAGTTCCACAAGGTTCTGTTCACCTTTATATATGCTTCCTCTGGGCAATATTATTAGGAAACACTCCATAAACCTTCATTGTTATGCGGATGATTCCCATTTATATCTATCGATCAAGCCAGATGAAACTAAACAGTTAGCTAAACTTCAAGCATGCCTTAAGTACATAAAGACCTGGATGTGTCGTAGGACTGTTCTCTGAACCCAAATGCAGAAACACCCGGAACAGAACTGGGTTTAGTTTGACATTTTTTATTGTGCAGATAATTGTTGGCGTACGAAGAATCCGGCGTGGTTCGTGGCCGCCCCGAGGACTCGACTGGACCGGGTCGAGGGAGATACTGGCAGCGCTCTGGATGGGGACAAGTTGAGCTGGCTCTGGACTGGTGAGCGTAGTGGGAAGGGTTGAGCCAACCAGGCGGTGGACCCGTGAAGCCTGGAGTTTGGTCCAGGTAGACGGCAGGCTCCGGAGGCGAAATCGGCCGGATGGCGATGGTGGCGTGGTAACTGAAGTGGTAACGGATATCTGAAAGACCGAAGTACAGACTGAGGCTGCGATCACAGGCAGAGCGAGAGTCTGTGACAAAAACACGGAGTTACCACCGAGGCAAGAAATAAGAAAGAATCTTCACTTAACTTAAAGTGGAGCAGGAGCCGTTATGAGGTGCGCGTACACATGTACGGAGGACGATCTAGCGTCGGCAGTGTGGAAGAGCCCGGTAGATAAGCGGAGTAGATTGGCGATGATTGGAGTCAGGTGTGCCAGTGATCAGCAGCCTACAGGAGACCGGGAAGCCAGACCAGAACACAGGCACACACACACACACACACACACACACACACACATGCACACACAAGGATGGACAGGGGACAGCCAAGAAACACAAGGAGAGACAGGTACACTGAAGCACACAAGGATCGGGGGGCATAGTGGGTCATTATAACAGGATGACCTACAATTTTCTAATGTTAAACTCAGATAAAACTGAAGTTATTGTACTTGGCCCCAAACACCTCTGAGACACATTATCTAAAGATATAGTTACTCTAGATGGCTTTGCCCTGGCCTCCAGCACCAACGTAAGGAACCTCGGTCATCTTTGATCAGGATTTATCCTTTAACTCCCACATGAAAAAAACTTCAAGGACTGCCTTCTTTCACCTACGCAACGTTGCAAAAATCAGGCACATCCTGTCTCAAAATTATGCCGAAAAACTAGTGCATGCATTTATTAGTTCTGGGTTGGACTACTGCAATGCCTTATAATCCAGAATGTGGAATCACATCCCAATTTGGGTTCGGGAGGCAGACCCCATCTCCACATTTAAGAATAGACTTAAGATTTTCCTCTTTGATAAAGCTTATAGTTAGGGCTGGCTTGGGTGAGTCCTGAACCATCACTTAGTTATGCTGCTATAGGCCTAGACTGCCGGTAGACTTCCCATGATGCACCTCTTTCCTCTCTCATTCTCTCCCTCTCCATCTGAATGCATTTTTATCCCATTACTGTATCCCATTACTGTTACTAACTCAACATCTTCTCTCTCCTGTAGTTCTGTGCTTTTTCGTTTCTCTCCTCTCTCCTTCTGTCACTTTCAGCAGGTATTTCTGCCTCCGGAGCTGCAGAGACTGGATCTGTGGTTGTGGGCCACTTGCTGCCCCCGTGTTCCTGCTTGATCACTGCTACTACAGCTGTTGTTATTAGCTCTGTTACTAATACTGCCATTATTTTTCCTATAGCTGTCATTCCTATTATTATTATTATTATTATTAATGTATTAATATTAACACTACAATTACATTTCTACTATTTAAATAATTCTAGGTGGTATTTGCATTGTGCCTCCCCCAATATCTCTCTCTCTCAAAAAAAAAAAACCTAACACGGCTGCCCACCATTGAGTCTAGTTCTGTCCAAGGTTTCTGCCTCTCAAAGGAAGTTTTTTTCTTGCCACTGCCACCAAATGCTTGCTCATGGTGGGATTTGTTGGGTCTCTGTAAATAATATAAAGAGTACAGTCTAGACTTGCTCTATAGGAAAAGTGCAATGAGATAACTTCTGTTATGAATTGCCGCTATATAAATAAAATTGAATTGAATGGAATTAAGTTTGTGGTGAAGGCAAGACTCTCAGACTAGTATTTCAAAACCTCCCTAAAAGAAACTGTACTGTACTTCTCTCATCTCAGTTCTCTGTCTCTGTAAACCAAAAACCAGGTCAGAAATCTTGAATGTAATCTTGGACTCTAACAACCATGCCAAATAAGTTACAAAGGCTGCATTCTCCCATCTTAAAAACATAGCAAGAATCAGAGGATTTGTGTCCAGGCAGGACACTAATCCATGCTTTAATTTCCAGCAGGTTAGAAACTGTAATTGTACTTTCTCAGGTCTCCCCAAAATCTCTCAAGCAATTTCAGCTCATTCAGAATGCTGCTGCTAGTGTCCTAACAAAGACCAAAAAAACTGAACATATCACACCAGTTCTCAGGTATCTTTCCTGACTTCCAGTGTGTCAGGGAATAGTTTAAAGTATTGCTGCTCGTCTTTAAAACTCTATGGCTCAGGACCAAAATACAACTTTTACCATGTGAACCCCCTCGGCCTCTCACCTCATCAGATATAGGGGTGCTAACTATTCCCAGCGTGCAAACTAAACATGGAGAAGCAGCATTTAGTTACTGTGCACCACAGAGCTGAAATAAACTTCTAGAGGATATTAGACTTGCACCAACTTTAACCACCTTTTTAAATCTAGGTTAAAAACTTTTATATTCTGCACTGCCTTTGCCTGAACTTTAAATACTCATCATGAACCATCTTGCTCTTCTATTCGGTATCTATGTCTCTGTTCTTTTTTTTTTTTTAGTTTTTAATACATTATGTAAAGCACAGTATGAAATGTGCTATAGCCTACAAATAAACTTGCCTAGCCATACCTAAAATATCTGCATGGCTAAATATCTCTTTTGTAGTGAACCCTTTAAGCTTGGAACATGCTACTGTTGCTGCAAGTAATAACTTTTAATAGTTAATAATTAATAGTTTTCTTTTGTTCCTTTTTGCACCTCATTAGCGCTGATTTATGGTTCCTATTAGCAAATAAAAGTGCCGCTGCTTTTATAATTGGACTTTATGAGCCTGTGTGTAAGCTCCATTTCTCAGTGCTAGTGAGTGGATACCTGTGCCTACAAATGTCATGAGTGGGCTTACTTATATAATTATTCTTGAAGGTTACCTGCTTTCGTCATAGTTCAGAGTCTGTTAAGTCCTGTTCGAATTAGAAAAACCTCAATAATTAGTCATGCTGTCAGCATCAAACTTAAGCTTGCTGTCTTCTATTTTATTTAATTTTTTCCACTCTTCATACTTAAAGTCAGTTGTGCAGGAACTCCTGGGACACATGGAAGGATTCTTGGTTACCTCCTGTTCAAACAGGCCCCAAAGTGTTAGCTGAACAAGCCCGCAATAAAAAATTAAGGGTGAAATACACATTTCATGCATTCTTCTTCAGCCGAAGCTACTTCAATATATATTCCAAACCTGCAGCCTCTTTAGCGAAGATTCCCTCTTTGTATGAACTGGGACTATGTTAATTTATCTGCTACAGCAGAGAGATTCACTGTAAGCACAAGTTATGTTGATGCAAGTAGCATGCTGTAGGTGCACAGCTGCAGATGAGTATAGTGTCCAGTAGCAACCCCAAATATGTCTTTCCATCAGCTCTCAGAAATGTCACCAATTACTGTAAATTGCTTCTGTGTTGTTCTTTACCTAAATTTGATCATCTTTATTAGCTGGTTCAGACAGGGTTTTAAGCTTGTTTGGGTGTGTTTGGTCACAGAAGAACATGTCCAAACAGGCAACACTGTTGCACCTGGATGTGTAATTAACAGTCATTAGTCCAATTAGTGTTGACAGGAGGTGACTTCTCGACTTCTGAAGTGTTGGACAGTACAGGACCATTATAGGTCAATCGTCCATTTGGTGGATCTTTCACTATATAACTTCCAGACCTTTGACAAAGAAAAATGATATTTGTGCACAGCATGAATTTCAACCACATGTCAGTACTAAACAAATTTAGCTGCAAACTGTTTAGTTCAGGAGGCGGTATTGCTGCTCTTGTTAGTGTTTTATGGAGCTTGGCCATTTTCTTTACTTTTTTCTAATTAATAGCAAAATGGCAATGATACATATTTGTTACATATATTTTACTGTTACAGCTGTCTCTTTGTGGTTGTTTTGCATCCCTTCGTAGTCGTTTGAAGATACAGGTATATGAGCAATGACATTAAATAAATATAATCCTGGTGGTGGTAGCAGTGTTTTCTTCAAAATGTGTTTTTCTCAATGTATGTTTCCCAATTTGGGGGGGGGGGATTGCTTATAGATATTACATTATGTTAAATAATTTGTAAGTCCTTCAAGCAAAATATTAAACAGTTAAACTTATACTGCAGCATGAGGCTGCTGAAAATTGCCAAGCATGGCTACAGAATGATTCGTATTCATAATCTTTATTTGTTTACTTCAGTGTGTCGCTGAGGAATAACACAGGTGTGTTGGCAATAGAAATGCATTAGAGTGCTGCTATGGAACATAAATATGAAAGGGCACATGGATACAAAAGCTACAAATGCATGGTTTCCATGGAGAGAGCCCACTGACAGGCTAAATCTTAATAAAAGCAAAATACTGTCCTTTATCTGTGTAACTCTAGTGATCAATGAGTCTGTGCATGTGTGTTTATATCTTTCACTCCATCTGTCCTTTTCTAAAAGGAAATAGCCTCATTTTCATGGCTAAAGGTTAGCATTTGATTTTGAAAACCATTAGTGACATATTGATTTGTAAAAAGAAGGAGGAAATAAAAAGGAATGACTGACTGAGGGGCCCTAAGAGGAATACATTTCCTCTGTTCTATCCAGGTCAAACACCAAGAAAAAAAAATAGAGTGATGTATTGAATGAGATTTGGAGAGGTTGGAAATAGAACGCTTTTTGGGTTTAGGAAAATGCATGTGATGTTGGTGTGGTAGGGAGTGGGTGCATAATGTATGTGGTTAACAATGGAGGGCATTAGTCTCCATCTACATACTGTTTCAGTGTTTCTACACTGCAAATATATACACGGATTTCAATTTATGAGAAATCACAGGAAGTCCTGGCTCCCATTAGCGCTAACTTCACAGCGGAGCGTACAGGTCTAGTCAAAACAATGCAGCCAAGCTTGTTTCCAGCACCAGCGACATGTGTGGTAAAATATAGCGACTCTGTGGATGAGAGGGGCAGTTGACTGCTGGAAGTCTAAGACGTCGTATTTAAGTTAACGTTCTGCTTGTTCAACAGTTGTCGATAAATTGCTGATACATTTGGATAGGATTTGAATTGTTATTTTTATGCTCAAATCTTATCACTTTGGTGCTGGTGATTTTCCTTTGGTGCTGGCTAAAACCTCTTGTGGGGGCACCAAAAATGTCCCTATGCAGGACAAACCCTGGCTTATGGGAAGCTCCAGGTTATGGGTCATTAAAACACATGCACACACTAATGTATTATAGCCCACCATAGCAAGAGGTGTTGACTACCAGGCTGGGCTGGTTTCACACAGAGCATTAACACTTTCATCAATGCCATACACATTCCCTGAGGATCCTGTGTGTGTGTGTAGGACTGAAACATGTTTTTTACCTAGAGAGTGAGGACATTTTTGGAAAATGAGGACATTTTAGCTGGTCCTCACAACTTCATAGGACTGTTTGAAGGTTGAGACTTTTTCTAAAGGTTAGGTTAGAATTAGGTTATGGTAAGGGTTAAGGTTAGGCATTTAGTTGTGATGATTAAGGTTAGGGTAAGGGGCTTGGGAATGCATTATGTCAATGACAGTCCTCACAAATATAGAAGTACAAGGGTGTGTTTGTGTGTGTGTGTGCGCGCATGTCTGTGTTTTTCGTGTGTGTGTGTGTAAGTATGTGTCGGGAGGGTGTCAGAGGTAAAAATGAATGGACATGTCAAGTGAGTTGACAGTGTGACTGCGAGTTTGTGTGTGCAGGTATGGTGAAAAAAATGAGAGACAAGGAGGAAGCCTGTGTGTATGTGTGAACATGTGTATGTGTGAGTATCCCAGGATTAGCCCCAGGCAGGGTTGTGGTGGGGTGAGATCCATTGAGGCGAAGCTGCCGACGGCGGTATACCAGGAAGAAGGGCTTACTGTCTTAACACCAGGTATCACTCTCTCACACACACAATACCTGGGTCACACCCTCAGCTGAGGACTGCTGCTGCTGTGTGTGTGTGTGTGTGTGTGTGTGTGTGTGTAAATGGGGAGGAGTGAGTGCTGGGTTGATGGAGCCTACTTGTCACCTCCAACCCATTTGGGAAGGCTGGAGAACAGCCAGAGGGGTTTTAATTTGTGAATTGGGGGAAAGGAGGGGGAGCAGAGAGAGGAGGAAGGGATAGAGCGATGAACAGAGGGATTGATGGAGCAGGGTATGTGTAGATTTCAGGAAACTCGTCAAGCAACACCCCAAATCTACAGTATCTTTAGAGAATAAATACGCTTAAAAGGTTACTGTTTAAGTAACAAGCATTAATGGGATAAGAATGTGTGGGGAGAGAGGAGGAGAGAGGTGCATCATGGGAAGATTCCGGCAGTCTAGGCCTATAGCAGCATAACTAAGGGATGGTTAAGGACTCACCTGAGCCAGCCCTAACTATAAGCTTTATCAAAGAGGAAAGTCTTAAGTCTATTCTTAAATGTGGAGATGTTGTCTGCCTCCCAAACCCAAACTGGGATCTGATTCCACAGGAGAGGAGCTTGATAACTGAAGGCTCTGGCTCCCATTCTACTTTTGGAGACTCTAGGAACCACAAGTAACCCTGCATTCTGAGACTGCAGTGTTCTAGTGGGGAGATAGGTTACTATGAGCTATTTAAGATGGTGAGTGACCATTAAGAGCTTTGTATGTGAGGAGAAGGATTTTAAATCTATTCTGGATTTTACAGGGAGTCAGTGCAGAGAAGTCAATACTGGAGAAATATGATCTCTTTTTCTAGTTCTTGTCAGTACAGTAATGCCGCAGCATTTTGGATCAACTAGAGTCTTAAGTGACTTATTCAGGCAGCCTGATAAGGGGTTGCACTAATCCAGCTTAGAAGTAGCAAAATGCATGGACTAGTTTTTCTGCATCATTTTGAGTCAGAATGTTCCTGATTTTTACAATGTTACATAGGTGAGAAAAGGATGCCTTTGCAGTTTGTTTTATGTTGGAGTTAAAGGACATATCCTGATCAAAGATAACTCTGAGGATCCTTATGGTGGTGCTGGAGACCAGGGCAATGCCATCTAGAACAACTATATCTTTAGATAATGTGTAACACGGAGGTGTTTGGGGCCAAGTACAATAACTTCAGTTTTGTCAGAGTTTAACATCAGAAAGTTGCAGGGCATCCAGTTTTTTATGTCCTTAAGGCATGCTTGAAGTTTAGTTTGGTTGAACTGTTTGGTTTCCTCTGGCTTGATCCATAGATATAATTGGGTATCATCTGCATAACAATGAAAGTTTATGGAGTGTTTCCTAATAATATTGCCTAAAGGAAGCATATATAGCATATATCCAAACTGTAACTAAATTTCCTGCTAAAGGAAAAAGCATTAACTGTAGTAGTAGTTGAAAGATCATTTTAGAAGAGAGTGTTGGTCCCGGAAAACACCGACCAACGATGTTGTCCTGATGATAGGGGCACTATATCAGAAAACACTGATTAGGTCTGTTTTGGAATGCAATGACAAACGACACATTTTGTCTTTAGGTTTGATGACTTTTTGAAAACAAATACAGTATTAGTGTGATAGATGAACTTTTAAGGGTAACTGAGTGTAAGTAAATGTCATGGCATCTGCCATGAAAAACCTGCATCCTGTTTAGACCATTCATCCTCCCCACATCATTGCATAGTGTGATTAGGAGATCTACATGAAATTTGCTGAGCACATTCATACTGTCCTGAGGATGTACACTACTTATTTTAATGAACCTTTGGTCTTTCCCTAGCACCACCCTCAGGACAATCTCCACTACTGCTAACAATGGATTTTTTTTGTGTTGCTTTTGAGACCACAAAAGACAACACAAAGAAATATGCCTCTAACATTCATAAATGATAAATATTTAAAGTTTTAGCTAACACCCCCCAAGATAAATCAACAACCCTAACCTTATCCAAGACTAAATGTTACGGTACAGCTCCTAAAGAAGAAATTAAATACGTTCCTCGACGCAAAACCTGATGGATAGTATGAGTGAGCAAAGTGGGGAAAAATATTTGAGAAACTGTGTGTCAGTAGGCCATTAAAAGGAAATTTCCCTCCAATTTACATATAACAAGAACTAATATTTTCTCAGAGCAAGGGAGAGAAAAGGAGGGGGAGTGAGCATGTGGCACATTGAGTGATGGAATGATATTGCGCTCTCTTTTAGTTCATGCCAGGGTTACCTGCCCCGAAGGCAGTAGCCTTTGATTAGCTTTTTGTCTTACCGCTGAGAAAGCTTCGGCAAAGAGGGGACCATAACTCAGGAAATTTACAGGCACCCAGTAAGAGAAAATAGCTTTGTCTCTGTGCCTCCCCTCTCCTCGGAAAAGGAGAAAGCCAACACTTCATTCACGGTGGCAAGTTGGATTTTGTGGATTCTCTGTTTGCTCTGTTTCTGGATATAGGCCTGAGGGACTTTTTGGAGATGTCTCTGTGTACTGTAAAACTTCAAATAAAAGCCAAGCCCCAATTAAACACTGAGTCCCTTTTACTGGCAGGGTGTGGCTACACGTTTTAACAAATAAACCCAGGTCTCAATTAGATACCGGGTCTGGTTTTTATAGAAGTTCTTTGGATGCATAAAACCTCTTAAAGCCCACTGGGTCGCCCACTTGAGCTAGTTCTAAGCTGCTTAGATTTGTAAATATATACATGCTACACATCGTTAGATCGGTTAGATTTTCCACAATTTAGTCGTTCAGTTCATTTTACGGAATCCATGAGCACCAAAGTATAATTCATTCAGATTTACCTGCATGGTAAACAAGAGACGGCGGGTGGGGGGAAAGTGGTTACTCCATACCTTTTTTGAAGCGGTCAAAGTCCGAATGTGTCCATTCCTCGATTATTTATATTACTTTAGTCTGTAAGGGTCCACCAATCGAAAGAA
This sequence comes from Siniperca chuatsi, assembly GCF_020085105.1. Lineage (NCBI taxonomy): Eukaryota > Metazoa > Chordata > Actinopteri > Centrarchiformes > Sinipercidae > Siniperca > Siniperca chuatsi. Next base: position 3,384,536 of record NC_058060.1, on the reverse strand, counting down.
TCAAAATGTTTTTTTTTTTTTATAAAAATACACCCAAGTTGAAATAACTATGGTAACCTTCAGCTTGCATTCGTTCTAAGAGTCAATTCAATTGGGCTTTATTGGCATGGGTAATAGATGTTAACATTGCTAAGGCAAATGTAAAATAAAAACATACATAAACAGGAGAATTGTGATATTAAAATACATACAGATAAGTAAGCGATGATGATGATAATAATAATAATAATTATTATTATTATTATTATTATTATTATTATTATTATTATTATTATTATTATTATTGGCAAGATATGCCCTGTCTCCTTCTCCTAGGAGTATATATATTTTGAGAGGTCATTTAGCTCTTTGCAATCTGAGATTACAGAGTTGAATTTGTTAAAGTAAACGTTCCTTATTTAATTGAATGTTGTACATTGTAGGAGGAAGTGCATCTGTCTCAACCTCAGTGTGTCCCAACAGTGACCACATATTCTGTTTTCTTTTGTGTCTTCCTTTTTTGATTGCCAGTTTGTGGTCACTGAGCCTGTACTTGGTTAGGTATCTGTCTCTGCTTTCTATCTCTGACAGTAGAGACATATTCTGGCAATTCATAATCTCTTTTTAGGGTCAGAGAACATTCTGATCTACTTTGGCTTTTAGTTTCTTCTTTCCAATTTGAAAATAATTTTTTTTTCTCTTAATTGCATTTAGAGCTCTTAGAGCTATTTCTTTTAGTGCATTTCACTGCCATGTTGAAACTCCCTGAAGCTGCTATGGTTAAATGATATGATTATTAATGGTAAACTGGTACTTGTTCAACTGGCATCCGGGGCATTTTTGAGAAATCATGACATTAGTTTTCTTCATATTTACTTCATATTTAGGGCCCAGTTCTGACAGTACTTTTCTATGTCCAGCTGTTGCTGTAGTCCTTGTTCAGTAGGAGACAGTAGAACAAGATCATCAGCATAAAACAGAGACTTCAGCTCTCTATCTAGGAGGGAGAGGCCAGGAGCAGCACACTGATCCAACTCTACAGCAGGTTAATTAAATTAAATAAAGTTGGGTTTAAGTTGCAGCCCTGATGAACACCTCTTCTGTGGGTGAAGGATTCAGTTTGTTTGTCTCCAATTTTTACAGCACATCTAATACATTGATTTAACCAGATCATACATTTTGCCCCCTATACCACAACGTAAAAGTCTGTAATAGAGCCCTTCATGCCAAATAGAGTTGAAAGCTTTCTTGAAGTCAATAAAACAAGCAAATATCTAACCATTTTTTGTTTTGTGTACATGTTTGTCAAAGTGTGAAGGGTGTATACATGGTTGGTGGTGCGGTGTTTTGGGAGGAAGCCAATGATTTTTACTCAAGATGGAGTGTTCTTAAAGGAAATCTAATATTCTTTTATTTAGAATACTACAGAATAGTTTACATAGACAACTGCTGACACAGATGCCACGGTAGTTACCAGGGTCTGATTGGTCCCCACTTTTATGAATGGGGGAAATGAGCCCTTTGCACCAGATGTCGGGAACACATCCTGACTGTAGTACGATACTGAACAACTTCAACCCTGCATCTCTGGGGTGCTGCCTTCGAGCATTTCGTTTTTAATGCTATCTGGACCACAAGCTTTTCTTGGCTAGAGAGACTTCGTCTGTGTAGTGAATTCTACCCAAGTAATTGAGAAATTCAAGGGGGTTTTGGTTGTCTTTAATGGTTTCTTCTAATGTTTGGAGTTTTTCTTTTATAATTGATCTGAATTAATTAGATTTATTAGTATGTCTGTACAGATTTTCAAACTGTGCTCTCCAGATGTCACCATTTGTTGGTGTTTTGCTTTTTAATAGGCTTCTGTTTTTGTTTTATAAGGTTAGCTTTCAACCTCACCTGTCGAACAGTGACCACATATTCGGTTTTCTTTTGGTTGCCATGATTTTTTGTGTCTTCCCTTTTTGATTACCAGTTTGTGGTCACTGAGCCTGTACTTGGTTAGGATCTGTCTCTACTTTCTATCTCTGACAGTAGAGAGAGATTCTGGCAATTCATAATCTCTTTTTAGGGTCAGATAACATTCTGATCTACTTTGGCTTTTAATTTCTTCTTTTCAATGTTCCAAATAAGTTTCTTTACCTTGCTTTATAATTTGGTTTACTCTGATTGGTGTTTGGAAAGCAGTGATGTTGTAATAATAAATTGTAGACTTGCAGTCATTCACTGTCCCTCAGGTTGTGGCATGTTGATATATTGGCAGCAATATATGCCCTGTCTCCTTCTCTTGGGAGTATTTTTAATTTTGAACTTGTTAAAATAAACCTTCCTTATTTCATCAAATGTTGTACATTGTAGAAGGAAGTGTGTCTCTCTCTCTTTCTGTCTGTCTGTCTGTGTACATGAGGTTGGCCTAGATGAGCTGTCTCTCGGAGCTACAGATCAAATTCAATATTCAATAGCCTATTTTTTTATACAAGTAATATTGATACTGGTTTGAATAAACACTTTGATATTTGGTATTTCCCATCTTTACTGAGCAAGACTTTTGTGCAAAAGGAATTAGGCCTGTCCCATATAGACGCCTGTCCATTGAGTTCAGTGATTGAAGCAAATAAAAGCCTGGGCTGTTACTTGAAGTTTTACGGTATTTGTATATGTATTTCCAACAGTCAGACTTTTTTCTGTTCCTGAAATTAACATTGCTAACTGTAGTATTTTGTCATCAAAATATTTTCACCGGACTAATTTTTAAAATAATCTCTATTCAAGTTCCACTTACTCACCCATTCTGGAGCTTTTGACTGTATCACATGGTCTTCATCAGCAAATGCAGTTTTGTCAGTTATTTAAGCCCAGATGGACAAGAAGTACTAGAAGTACTCTTACTCGTGGGACGTTTTAACATCTGCAGTTCCATGACAACTACATCTGCTGATGAACACCGTGTAATACAGCTGAAAGCTCCAAAACAAGCAAATGGACCTTGAGTTGAGATTGTTTCGACTGCTGTTTTCAAGGTCAAGAATGAACTGTCAACCTCAAGGAATGACATTGTTCCAGTGATGCTGGATGCAAAAATCTCCACCAGCATGTTTTTTCTCCTCAGTAAAGTTATTAAAAACTTCAGATCTTACCTTGTAGTAATCATTTTTTCTTTAGTATCAAAAGTAATGCAGGTTATTGTTGTCTGTACATTCAAACACAAACTAGAAATAGTGAACATATCATGAAGTGATATTGGTGTAATGGCCACAGGTGCAATTGGCATTGCAGGTCATGTGACATGCACTGACCCAAAAAATGCTCAAGTATTACACAACTTGCTGTAAAACGATTTTTCTGAGCATCACCGACACAACTCTTTGTGTTATCAAAATTTTAGCTAGCTGTATCAGTGAATTATTTTGATGTGTGGGGGTTCAGCCAGAGAAGGACTCTATGCTCTATGGCAGTGTTTCCCAAACCTCTCTGGACTCCTACCCTTTGTCCTGCATGTTTCAGATCTCTTCCTGCTCCAACACAGCTGATTTAAATGATCAGCTTGTTATCAAGCAGCTTCAGTAGATTCATAATGAGTTTATCATTTGAATCACCTGTGTTGGAGCAGGGAGAGATCTGTAACATGCAGGTCAAGGGGTACTCCAGGAGAGGTTTGGGAAACACTGGCTCTATGGGCCAAAAACACAGAAGCCCGAGGAAGCCTGAAAAACGTTTATGGGCGTATGCGCCCTCTGGACAAATTTATTTAGCTTGTCCACAGCTAACTGACTCCATGGAAACACAATACTTGTGTGTAATACCCAAAGCATGATGGGAACCATGGTGACTAAGAGTACGAAGTCATCTTACTCGTGGACTGCGCATGTGTCGGCGTTTTTGTGTACCCGGCAGAAGCGTCGCTAGAAACTTCGTCTTAAACCATCATAAATTGATATTTTATCGAGTTTTTAAGCCAGGTTTTCTAGGCCACACTGCTTTCCTGGCCACCGCTTTACCTATATGTTCTAACTTGGAAAAAGTTTTCAGTCATCGGACGTGTGGATCTTAAGTAATTTTAAGCTGGCTGCAACTCCACGTGGTTTACCGGACTGCCTCCACTGCTGCTAGCTTAGCTAGGTTTGTTTTTAGCCCGGCGGCTAGGCTAGCCGGGTCGGTTTTACCAAGGATTTTAAGCTTGTAGCACTTTTATGGACTTTACTGTGGACTTTAAGCTCTGAAGCACTCTCACGGACTAAATGATGGCTGAGTGTGGATCTTGTCACCTTACCGTCTCAAAGCTGAGGAAAAGTATCGCCTGTCTGGAAGCCGAGCTCAGAGAAAAAGACAAGCTCATCCTGGAGTTCTCCACCGTCGCCTCGGCCCAGGCAAAACACCTGGCGGTCCTCAGCTCCTCTGGCTGCGCAAGCCGGAATGCGACCATCCCATCTCACTCCCCGGACTGCTCCACCCCAGCACTGGACAATGATCCCACTCTTCCGTGGCTCGGCTTCATCATCACTGGCGCCCGGAGCATGAGGCCGCTTCAGCTAAGCCTGATGACCCGTGGCTCCTCATGGGTGCGGCTTCACAAAGCCATGGCCATTTCTACCCGTGCCGAGCCCCAGTGGATGCACGGTCACTCGCCGGCGGGGTGGTGAGAAGGCTCCGTGAGTTCGACTCCACGCCAACCGGAGCACTGGACCGTAGCCTGTAAGGACAGACATGGTGCAAAGCGCCCAACTCCTCCACCTTCACATCGGGACCTCCCGCTGGCCAACAGGTTTGACATCCTGGACACGCAGGACTTTCCTCCACTGGAGGGACGCTCCCATCTTCCAGCAGCCAAGTCTTCCTCCTCCTCTCGCCGCAAGTTACTGAAAGAGGCCGTGATCAGGAGAAGCTCTGGGGGTCTCATTCGTCCTGAGACGGCAGCGAACACCTCTGCTGAGGAGGACGCCGCCCCCTCGCCGCAGCAGTCCCCGGCCACAGCTATCCCAGGGACGGCTGATGGGACTTGGCGGGCTCCACGATCATCGACTCTGCCTCCTCTCATCCCCCTAACCACGCTGATCGTTGGAGACTCCATAGTGAGGAATATCCGCTTCGCTAATGCGCTCACACGCTGCTTTCCCGAAGCAACGACCCCGACATCCTCGAAAAGCTCCCGGACTTCTGGCTGCACTCCGGCGACTATCACGAAAATCATAGTCCATGTCGGCACCAATGACACCGCCCGTCAGCAATCGGAGCTGACGAAAAGCAGACTTCATCCGCCTCTTTGACCTGCTCAACAGCACCGGAAAGCATGCTTTCATTTCGGGTCCAATTCCTACACTGGGTCGGGAATTGGCCGCTTTAGCAGGATCCTCAGCCTTCATACCTGGCTCCAGTCTGTCTGCAGCACCCATGACGTTGGTTTTATTCACAACTTTAACTTATTCTGGGATCGTTCTTCCTTGTTTGCACGAGATGGTCTTCACCCAAACAAGTCAGGTAGTCGCATGCTAGCGGCTAACCTGCAGCACGCTGTGCTGTCCTCCTCACGTAGTTGACTATTTACATCACCTGTTTCCCCTCGCTCTTCTTCTTCCTCTACTCTGCCCACAATAAACAGCCACGTACTCTCTGCTGTCACTACCGCCCCCTTGTGGACTGATCATAGTGCTGCTATCTGGAGCCCGGATGCCTCTAGTGCCACCTTTAACATTCCTGTGGTAATTTCGGACAGGTCCTTAGTGCGAAACAGACACAACCGACACAGCGACAATAATAACTTAATAAAGATCCGGGCCAGAACCCGACCTCCAGTCTCAACATCAAATCTGAACCAGCACAGACTTTTTAAGATGGCTCTTCGGCATCTAAGATCCCTCTCTAACAAAACGTTTATTTTAAATGACTTTATCTCTTCCACTGAGTTAGACTTTATGTTTTTAACTGAATCCTGGCTACATCCTGGTGATCACAGTCAGCTGGCTGAATTGTGCCCTCCTGATTATGACTGCTTTAGTTGCCCTAGGGTCTGTGGTCGAGGTGGGGGCCTTGTTACTGTCTATAGGAAGCATTTTAAGTGTGACCTCATAGCTTGCAATGATTTTTCCTCCTTTGAAGTGCTCATGTTTAAACTTGGTGGCCCCCTCCCAGTCATATTTGCTATTATATATCGCCCCCCTAAACCAGCTGGCTCCTTCTTGTTGGAACTCCCTGAGTTTTTATCCAGTCTTGTGTTAAATTATGATAGAATTGTTCTTTGTGGTGACTTTAATATTCACGTTGATGACTCCTCTAATGCCCTTGCTGCTGATTTTTAAATATCACTAACTCTTTCAACTTACAACAACATGTGTCTGGCCAAACTCATTCCCGTGGCCACACCTTAGACCTAGTCTTTACTTTGGGCCTGAAAACCCCATCTGTGGAAACCAGGGACATGTTTGTATCTGATCACCTATGCATTGTTTTCAATTGTGAATTAGAGGCTGCCAGTTCTGTCTTATCCAGCTCTAAGTACACACGCGTCCTTAATGAGCATAGTGCCTTAAAATTCTGCACACGGTTCAATCCTCCGGGCAGTGTGTTTCCCGATTCCTCCAACACCAACGATTTGGTTGATTATTTTAACTACCAGTGTTCTTCAACCTTAGATCTCATAGCTCCTCTTAAAAATAGACAAAACTCAAAGACTAGAAAACAGCCATGGTTAAATGACAGTATACGAAACTGTAAAAAGAATTGCAGAAGAGCAGAACGCAGATGGAAGAAATCACGTCTCCAGGTCCACTTTGTGGCCATGAAAGAGTTATTACGCCTTTATAATAGGATGGTGAAGGATGCAAGAACATGCCATTTCTCTGCACTTATCTCTGCCCATCAGCACAACCCCAGATTCCTGTTTAAGACTGTGGATCAGTTAGTTAACCCTGCCTCTCCTTGTGCCCCTGCTGAGTGTGATGCTGATTGTGAAAAGTTTCTTTTGCACTTTGCTGGTAAGGTGGAGTTAATAAGATCTGATATCACCCCAATCCTGCCTTTTTAGATGTGGATCACCCGCTCAGGGATTCTTTGAGCAATTTTTCTGCTGTTACTCTGCCCGAACTCGCAGACATCATGTCTCTTATGAGAGTATCCTCCAGCCCTCTGGACAAAATCCCAACTAGGTTTCTATTGGAAGTTATGGATTGTATTGCGCCCCTTTTACAAATTATTTTTAACAGCTCGCTGTCTACTGGCTGCGTCCCTGATTTCTTTAAAACAGCTTGTGTCCAGCCAGTCTTAAAAAACCTGGGCTTGATCCCACCCTCCTGGATAACTACCGCCCAATATCCAAATTGCCTTTTATTTCAAGATTCTCGAAAAACTTGTATCTAAGCAGCTCCTTGCTGCTGTGGAAAACAATAATACCTTTGAAAAGTTCCAATCTGGCTTTCGTCAACACCACAGCACTGAGACAGCCCTTCTCAAAGTCACTAATGACCTTTTAATGAATGCAGACGCAGGCATGTGTTCAATTCTTGTGCTGTTGGACATAAGTGCTGCCTTTGATACAATTGATCATGGCATTCTTTTAGACAGACTGAGGCACTGGGTGGGCATATCTGGAACTGCACTAGACTGGTTCGCATCTTACCTGTCCAATAGGAAATTCTGTGTTAGCATTAATAACTTCAAGTCATCCTTTTCCCATATCAAGTATGGTGTGCCTCAAGGTTCAATTCTGGGACCAATATTGTTCTCCTTATACATGCTTCCCTTGGGTGATGTAATCCGCAGACATGGTATTTCTTTTCATTGTTATGCGGATGACACACAGTTGTACCTCCCTGTCAAGCCCACTGACCTTAGTATGCTGAGTTCTCTGCAGGACTGCCTGTCTGACATAAAAAATTGGATGTCGATAAATTTTCTTCAGCTCAACTCAAATAAAACTGAAATCCTTGTTATTGGGCCCCAACACATCACTAAACAAATACTGCCATCCACTGGTAACCTGTCACAACATATCAAGCCTGTTGCACGAAATCTTGGTGTCCTGTTTGATAGCAATTTATGTTTTGAGCAACATATCACTAAGCTTGTCCAATCATGCTTCTATCACCTCAGAAACATTGCAAAAATCCGATCTATTTTAAATCTTACTGATGCAGAAACTGTTGTGCATGCTTTTATCTCCTCACGCCTTGATTATTGTAACAGCCTGTTCACTTGTCTTAATCAAAAAGCTCTGACACAACTGCAGACTGTACAAAACTCAGCTGCTAGGCTGTTAACCAGGACCAAGAAGTATGACCACATAACACCTGTTTTAGCCTCTTTACACTGGCTCCCTGTTGGTTTTAGGATTGATTTTAAGATCTTGTTGATTACTTTTAAGGCTCTTCATGGCCTGGCCCCAGATTATATTTTAGACCTTGTAATCCCTTATGAACCTTCACGTAGTTTGAGATCTTCGGGCAGGGGTCTCCTGTCTGTTCCTGAGTCCAGGATGAAAACTAAGGGGGACAGAGCTTTTGCTATCAGGGCCCCGAGGCTCTGGAACAACTTGCCCGAAGAAATTAGATTGTCTGAGTCAGTGTCTTCGTTTAAATCTCGTCTCAAAACACATTTTTATCTGAAAGCATATCCTGATTTTACGTGAACTGGCTGTTTATTTTGCTGTTTATTTTATTGCTTTTCTGTATTTCATGTGTTTTATTTCTTTATATTTCGTCATTCACTGTTATTTTATTTTTCTTGTTGTGAAGCACTTTGTACTTTGTTTTGATAAGTGCTCTATAAATAAAGTTTTATTATTATTATTATAAGAGTCAAATCTTAATATTAATAGTAATCTCATAGAAAAACAAAAATCCATAAAAATTCCTTCTTTCTTTTACATTATCAATAAATGTTTTGACAGTACTGAGGCACAGAATGTCCCATTAACATAATTCTATCCCTGATGGAAACCTATGGACATGAAGGCAAAACCGTGTAAAAAATTGTGCAAAAGTTAGCAGTGGTCCTTGAGTTAAACATTTTTGGTCCAACTGTGTAAAACATTTGACAAAATAATCTCACAAAATCCATTTAGAAGTTGTTCTGGAACTTTTGATTATATCACATGATTTTCATCACATCTTGTCTCAAAATGATGCAGAAAAACTAGTTTATGCATTTGTTACTTCTAGGTTGGACTATTGTAATTCCATATTATCAGGCTGCCCAAATAAGTTCCTTAAGACTTGAAAAAAGAGATAATATTTCTCCAATATTAGCTTCTCTACACTGGCTCCCTGTAAAATCCAGAATAGAATTCTGGAATAGTCCTTCTCCTCACCTACACAGCTCTTAATGGTCAGGGACCATCGTATCTTAAAGAGCTCATAATACCTTTTTAACCAACTAGTACACTGCAATCCCAGAATTCAGGTTAGTTGTGGTTCCTAGAGTCTCCAAAATTAGAATGAGAGCCAGAGCCTTCAGTTATCAAGCTCCTCTCCTGTGGAATCAGATCCCAGTTTGGGTTCGGGAGGCAGACACCATCTCCACATTTAAGAGTAGGCTTAAAACTTTCCTCTTTGATAAAGCTTATAGTTAGGGCTGGCTTGGGTGAGTACTGAACCATCCATATGCTGCTATAGGCCTAGACTGCCAGGAGACTTCCCATGATGCACCTCTTTCCTCTCTCCTCTTCTCCCTCTCCATCTGTAAGCATTTTTATCCCATTAATGCATGTTACTAACTCGACATCTTCTCTCTCCCGTTGTATTGTGCTTTCTCGCCTCTCTCCTCTCTCCTTCTGTCGCTTTCAGCAGGTACTTCTGCCTCCATATCTGTGATTGTGGGCCACCTGCTGCCCCCATGTTCCTGCTGGACAACTGCTACTACAATTATTAGTCTTATTACTATTATCATTATTATTCCTGTCACTATCATCCCTGTTATTATTGTAATTATTGTGTATTATTATTGTAATTTATGTTATTATTATTATTTTATTAATATTACCACTACCATTACATAATAATGTAATGGTAGTGGCCTCTCCCCACCCCTTTTCTTTCTTTCTTTCTTTCTTTCTCTCCTTTCTAACTTTCTCTTCTTTTTTTTCCTTGTCACTGTCGCCATGTGCTTGCTCATGTTGGGATCTTTTGGGTCTCCTGCTGTATAGGAAATGTGCAATGAGATAACTTCTGTTATGAATTGGTGCTGTATAAATAAAATTGAATTGAATAGATGTACCAAGTTGTTATGGAGTTGTTTATGCTCAAATATCAATTATTTTCGGAGTACCAAGTACTACTCGTCCATGTAGCCAACATGATCTTAGAACTTCACCTACGAGTAAAACTGAATGTTTTCATACAAATTGATGGCATTTCTAAATAGTATATGACATGCCTAGCTAAGACATGTTATGAATATGCCATAAACCTCTAAATAGAGTTAAAACTGAGCGAAAACAGCCAGGGGTTAAATCTTTCTAATTGTATCTTAATTTTTGACAGTATCTATATCAAGGTTTCACAATTAATCAAACATTGAGATACTGATGATTAAAACCAGCATGCTGCATCTTTAAGGTGTGACTGAAAAGCACAATATTTAAATGTCTGTAATACGACTTTCTCAACATTTCTGTATCGGTTCTTTGTGCCAAAGTGAAGCAAGCCTTTCTTTTTTTCCAAACTCAGATTTAGTCAGAAATGTGTTGATGAAGACCTCGCTCCATTTCTGCGTGATAATTCACATCAAAGAGTGAAGCAATAACTCACTTACTACAAAGCGTCTGACAATAACAAAAGCGGACTAGCTCGAAGAATACTCCATTTAATTCAGAATCAAAGATGATGCTGCAAGGGGAAATCACCGTCCGAATTATCTTCTGAGGGTTATTACATTTGCTGGGTGATTCCATTAAATGGGTTTTTATGGTGCAATTAGGGGTGGTGTCAGTACACTTACAGGCATGAGCAGGCCCTCCTCTGGAGTGGAGTGTTGGCTATAAAATGGTGAACCTCACTTGCTGATGGTTTCACTTTGCTCTTGTACTCTTGCACTCACAGCTGAGTACACTAACTGCAGAGTGCACAGAGGAAGAGTGTGGTGTATGAGTAACTGCGCTCCTGCAGGCAAGCCAGGCTGCAACCCTGAGTTAGCAGTGCACATGGTCGTGGAGAGGCTCTCAGTCAGAAAGAGAACTCGAATCACAGTGAAATGGGTTCAATCACACAAATGTAAACACACACATATTCAGTCACACAGGCAGAGTTTTGCTATGTATGCACAAATACACACTTGTAGTTATAATGCATTCACACACACACACACACAGGCCAACCACCCTAGTTCAATCAAATCAGTCACTCTCAACTAGATTCAAATTGTTGACAGTGAGGAGGGAGATTATTGTAATGCTGTTAATCATTTGGAAACTGAAGGGCATGAGCAAACAGCTAAAGATCGGTGTAAAACTGGCCCTCATTTTCTTTAGGTTTACTATTGAAGGTGATGGAATGTAAGTCAATATACTAAAGTACTGTACTTTAGCACAATTTGAAGTATTTCCATTTTGTGCTACTTTATTCCTTTACTCTAATACATTTCAGAGGTGAATATTGTACAATTTACTCCACTAGTTATTCGACAGCTATAGGTAATTGTTATTTTGCAGATTATGAATTTACATAAAAAAATACATGAGATCGTACAGTAAACTGTATGGTGCATTGTTATAGATTAAACAACCCACTCTAAATAAAATTGGTAAAATTAGCTTGTCCTTAACACCCTACAACATTAAAATAACTGCTTACACAGTAATGTATCAATAATAATTCATGTAATAATGTAATACACAGTATAATAACACACAGAGGCAATTCTGCCAGCTTTAATAAAATGTTACTTTTGATAAATTTTGATACAGTTATCCTTAAAGGCAAAGTGTGGCTTAAGTCTAATCTTGTGTTTGGGGTTCTAGAGATCCAAGGGCCTTTTTAACAACTCAAAAAATATACTTAACATTGTTTATTAGCTCAATACTTAATAACTTAAGTTTTGTAACTCCGCTACAAAAAATGACAATTACTTCTGTCTGAGGTCTCAGAGACACCAGCTGTAAAACTTGGCTAAATACAGTGGATTTTTATACCCTCTATATCTGTGGTTGATGTTGACAACTTTTTAACACAGCAGGGAGTCAGACCTCTATGGTGTAATTCACCCCAAACATATTGTACGTAACAAAATACTACCTAGGATAACACAACATTTCTTTGTCCGTCAATGACTTTTGGGCAAACTAAAATAATATGTTTGTTCATGCATAGCCCATATAAGGTTGAAGTTCAAGGTACATTTATTTGTCATTCTACAACACAAGGCTACACAATTAAATTAAAGTTGTAGCCCCCTTCTCGCTACACACACAGAACATATATACAAATATTTAAAATTATAATAAAAATAAAAAACATATATAACATACTGTACAAAACAGGAAATATTTCCTTATAAGGAGTAATTATTTGAAGTCATTTCTGTATTTTGTCACCATCAAATGTGCAAGCCCAATTTGACAAATGGAAAATTTGTTGATTGCGCAATGATTAATTTTACTCGTACAGCAGTGAGGTCTGTGTCTCCTCTGTTGCATTTCTTTTTTTTTTTTGATTGGCCACTGTGGTTCGGCCACAAGTGCATAACTTGAATCCTGGCTAGATGGATTCTCGAGTGATGTTGTGATCTTGCAAATCCAGCTGCCTTGCAAGGTAAACATTTCTCCAGGAAGATTTTGATTCACTTTATCCTCACATTCCGTTAATCACCTGCAGTGGATTAACAACTTGAATTATTACTTTAAAATGCAATCATTCAACCTGATTTTAAAAGGCCTTCACTACACCATAAATCACTAAACAACTATGGAACTTTGCTATTTAATGTTCTGGAAAAATAGCAGCAGACCAGTTGACTGCTTATATAAATGAAAATTGGGGTTTTTGCTCTCCTCGTGGTGATGAATGATCTACTTTTTAGCTATTGATTAGAGGAAATGCTCACTTTTAGTTATTTTAAAGCTCAGATTAGTTTTTTATTATTTGCCATGAACTAATTAAGTGAAACACATCATTCATACATTATATTTCATCTAGAATGTATGGCTCCAACTTTTAATTCAAATGGCTACAATACAGCCAACACGAGCCTACAGTCCTGTCAGTCAATTCTGCTGCAGTGAAACAATCTGCTGTATACCACTGCCCAGAGGGAAGCTACTGTAGCTAGCCAGCATAAAAACCTTGCCAACATCCTTTTTTTCAGTATAGCAATGCACTGGTCAACAGTGAGTGGACAAAGACTTATTTCTGCCAGCTGGTACAAAGCCTGTGTGTTTAAGTGTGAGACGTCGTCTGTGATGAAGGATTATAATTTAAGAGGGCACTTCAAGACAACACAACGACAAACGTTTCTGATCACGATCACACCTCATGGTTTGAGCAGATGTGTAACTTTATTTCCTAGACTTCCGCCATCAGTTCTATTGGCAATGATAACATCGTAGTCACCGAAGCAATTGTTGAATTCTCTGAATGAGGTGACATCGCTAAAAATAGGTCAGACAAGGAAACAAACATGAGAGGTTAGACAATCAAACAGGTTGTAAACAAGCCAACAGTTTAGTCAGATTAGGTACCATTTAACTAAAACCAAAAGTGAATGCACAGGTAATGTTGCTAATAATCCATCATTGCACAGGAAGACTGTGTGTATGCTAGAGCTATCATGTTTTATTAGAAATTTAACAAAAGCAGAACAAAAAAACTGAGATTTAAACAAATATGAAGATGAGGAAGGTCAGTTCTTTTTACTGCAACATCCACAGTTATGCAGGTGTTGGTTGCAGTGGCTTTTACATTCCTACCCTCCAACCAACCAGTATTCAACCATGCAGATTTAAGAAGCTGTTTCCTTCACAGGGTATGTTGGCTTACACTTGGGTGAGGAGGTAATCCAGAAGAAGCTTGGAATAGAACTGCTACTTCTTAAGAAATTAGTCAGTTGAGGTAGGTCAGTATCTGATCAGCATACCTCCCGGACTACCTGTGGAGATATTCCCAGGATGTCCTACTGGGAGGAGACCCCAGGGCAGACCCAGGACATGCTGGAATGATTAAATATTCCATTTCAGTCAGCAGAGACTTAATTGCAGAGATGCTTAAAGAATAATAAAATTAATTTATTGGCAGTGCACGAGACCCTATTGTGATGTCATATTTTAAGGGGGTAGTGATGCCGTGAGCTGTACATGAATATCCCCCCAAGAGAAAGTATTGTTCTTTACCTTACCGGACAGAAGCAGATTTCTAGATAAAATACATATAAATTTTGTCACGGAGAAGCATAGCTGATAAAGCAAGGACAATTCTTTAATTACTTTGTTTTGTATTTATTAATGGTTAAAGGTAGTGGTGGGTCAGCAATGACCAGGAACTTTCTTGAATGAGTTGCAATTAGCAGGATTCAATGAAAATGTAGAAATTAGCAGAATGCAATGAACATGACAGCACTTACCCAAGCAATGAACATGACAGCAGTTACCAAAAGCAACAGACATGACAGCTCAAACCAAAAGCAATAGACATGACAGCACTTACTATGACTGTGTAACGTGATCAATGTGGTGTCCACATGGCCTCTGTGTTCTGAAACAGGCTCTGTTAGGACTCAAGGATTGACTTCCCCCAAAGGCCCTGTCTTCACATGACCTATGGGTCATAAAACAGACCCCACCAGAACTTAGGGAGGACACTAAAAGAACATGAAGTGACAACTGACCAATTTACAACAGACAGGCATCAAACTGACCTAATACTCCTACATTCCAGGAGATTAAAGTTCCAAGCCCCTAACACGGTGTACATTAATCTCTCATTAACCATATTATACCATTATGATGTGTTATGATAGCTTCATTGATAGCTTCATTCTGTCCTTGCTCCACTTGTTGTAGCCTAGATAGTTTGTTTAGACTCTGATTAGATAATGACGCGAAAACTGTTAATGTGTAATTGTAGTAGCTTGCTATGGCAACTCCTTCAAAACTACTCAATTAAATTTAATTAAATTTAATTTCATTTATATAGCGCCAATTCATAACAGAAGTTATCTCATTGCACTTTTCCTATAGAGCAGGTCTAGACCGTAGTCTTTATATTATTTCTGAAACCCAACAAATCCCACTAGCTCCTTCAAACTTTGCTACATGTTTTGCTTTAATCTGTTTTTCTTTTATCTTCATTGGTGAAACACGTATTATCTATGACAGAAATACATCATCGTCATCAGAAAAGGAAGCCGGGGGTTGGATTAAACCGCAGCGGACCTAGAGACGATCCACCCAGTCAGTTCAACTGGACCAGGTACAACGGCAGGGGGCTGTGATTGCCCCAGGAGGAGAGATTGCTGGGATAGGAGCCATGGTGACCCAGCTTGGACTTAAGGCTGCTCCTTTCTAATGTCTGGTTTGGACGAAATGGGACTCAGTCTGTCCAAGCAATGGGAAATCAGATACTGTTGTGCCCATACTTTAGACCTGCTTCGTCAACATCCTGGATCAAGCATTCGACGGGCAGACCGTATTCTGAGTTGACAGAGTGCAAGACTGCAGTCGGCAAGATGAAAGGAGGAGGACTCTGTGAGGACAATGACGATGATTGGTGCTCAAACGCAGGCGAAGTGGACAGACACTGTTTACCAAATGTCAAACTTTTTATGTGAAGATGAAAACCATATTACCATCACTATCAGTATCTGCTGTTTACATTCCACCAGACGCAAATTCAAAAAATGCACTGCAGAATTATTTATTGGGTACGGAAGCCCTGAAAGGCAAGCAAATATTTTTTTTATGGGATCCATCTTTGCAGAATTACAACAATTCTGCAAAGATGAGTGGGCCAAAATTCCTCCACAGCACTGAAAAAGACTGCAAGTTACTGCAAACGTTTGATTGCAGTTGTTGCTGCTAAGGGTGGCCCAACCAGTTATTAGGTTTAGGGGGCAATCACTATTTCACACAGGGCCATGTAGGTTTGGATTTTGTTTTCCCTTAATAATAACAACCTTCATTTAAAAAGTGCATTTTGTGTTTACTTGTGTTATCTTTGACTAATATTTAAATTTGTTTGATGTTCTGAAACATTTAAGTGTGACAAACATGCAAAAAAAATAAGAAATCAGGAAGGGGCCAAACACTTTTTCACACCATTGTAGGTGCCTTTCAACTCTTATGAGTGGGACATTTGGGTACTTGCTAAGAGAATAGGATAATTTTGTACATTTAATGAAAGCTATACACAACAGAATAAGTACTTCAGATACATTTTGATTTTGGCAATTTAAATTAATATGTTATTATTCATATTTATGATATGGAATTGGAATGCAGATGCAGGCATGTGTTCAATTCTTGTACTGCTGGACTTAAGTGCTGCCTTTGGCGCTGCTGATCGTGGCATTCTTCAAGATGCAATAGACTAGAGGCACTAGACTGGTTCTCATCTTATTTGTCCAACAGGAAATTCTGTAATAACTTCATATCGTTGTTTACCCAAATCAGTTATGGTGTGCCTCAAGGTTCAATTCTGGGACCAATGCTGTACTCCTTATATATGCTCCCCTTGGGTGATGACATGGGATTTCTTTTCCTTGTTATGTGGATGACACAAAGTTGTACCTCCCTGTCAGATCCACTGACCTTAGATCTCTCCAGGACTGCCTGTCTGAAAACTGGATGTCGATAAATTTTCTTCAGCTCAACTCAAATAAAATAGAAATCCTTGATATTGGGCCCAACATATCACAAAACAAGTAATGCTATCTACTGGCTACCTGTCACGACATATCAAATAGTGTATGGACTATACTTATACAGCATCCTTCTAGTCTTTCTGACTATTCAGAGCGCTTCAACTACATATCACATATTTGAAAGAAGTGAGAAGTTGAAAGAAAGTAATACACTCACACCGAAGGCACAGCTCTCGGGAGCAATTTGGAGTTCAGTGTTTGGGGTTCTCGCACAAGGACACTTCAACATGTAGGCGGGATCGAACAGCCAACCTTCCGATTGGTGGATGACCCACTCTACCACTAAGCCACAGTCGCCTGCAATTAAGCCTGTTGCAAGAAATCTTGCAACATCTCACTAAGCTTGTCCAATCATGTTTTTATCACCTCAGAAATATTGCAAAAATCCAATCTATTTAAAATTTTAGTAATGCAGAAACTGCATGCTTTTATATCCTCGCGCCTTGATTATTGTAACAGCCTGTTCACTTGTCTTAATCAAAAAACTTGAAACAACTGCAGACTGTACAGAACTCAGCTGCTAGGCTTTTAACCAGGACCAAGAGGTACAATCACATCACACCTGTTTTAGACTCTTTACATTTGCTCCCTGTTTGTTTAAGAATTGATTTTAAGATCTTTTTGATTACTTTTAAGGCTTATCATAGCCTGGCTCCAGATTATATTTTAGACCTTTTAATCCCTTATGAACCTTTATGTAGTTTGAGATCTTCGGGCAGGGGTCTTCTGTCTGTTCCTGAGTCCAGGATGAAAACAAAGGGGGACAGAGCTCTTGCCATCAGGGCCCCAAGGCTCTGGAACAACTTGCTCGAAGAAATTAGGTTGTCTGAGTCAGTGTCTTCTTTTAAGTCTGTTCTCAAAATGCATTTTTATCGGAAAGCATATCCTGATCTTACCTGAGATGTGTTTATTTTATTGGTTTTTATCATTCACTGTGTTTTTATTTCTCTCTCTGTGAAGCACTTTGTACTTTGTTTTTATAAGTGCTCTATAAATGAAGTTTATTTTTATATTATTATTATTTGACTAAAAACACTTTCAACCTAGAGGTGTAAGCCACATCGGTGAAGGAGGAGGCCATGTAAGGTTAGTAAGCTTTGTTCATTTATTTAATGAATAAAATACTCAAGTAACAGTAACTATGGCTCTGAATGATGCTGTCTTGTTTCACAAAGGGCAGAATGAGACCTAAACACTGTTGGGGAGAAATTCAAACCTGATCAGCTATGCTTAGGTAAGGTGCTATAACCCAAGCTATGCAAGCATATTGGAGCAGTGAGCTAAACTTTTGTTATCAGATGAAAATGCTTAGAGAGAAAATAAGAATGTGTCTTACCTCATGAAAACTTTTATGCGAAACACAGTTATGATTGTACAACGTGCAGTGTATTAAAAAGACCCAATTTCAGCTCACTCTCTCATTACATTATAATTATACTTCTCATTTTAAATAGTGGATTAGCCAGAGAACTCCCAATATAACTAGACGATTGAACCTCCATACCCCTTTTGGTGAGTTCTTAATAAGTGAGTTCTGTAAATTCAGTTCAAAAAGTAATTGCAAAATGCCAATAAAGTACTACTCCTACTATTTCTACTACTAGTCTAATAAAAACAATAGACAAAATATGTACTATTATACATGTCTATTAGTTGATCATATTACACATGTATGTATAACATTGTATAAAACTTTTAATTCAGCAATATTTAATTTTAATAAAACAATATGCAATATACAATTAATCAAAAGGAAACAGATCTAGGGACATTTAAGGGAAATGGGAAACATTGCAAAATTGGACACAGCAAAAAAAATATGATACTGTATGTGCTGCAAATGAAAAAGAGTTTTCTAATGACACATATCTTTATATGACAAATTATTTGACCATGAGAATTAGGTTGAGCAACAGACATTTCAGATAAAAATGAACACTTTTATATGGAAAACATCCTGTGTTAATTCATGGGGTGTAAGGAATGTGAAGCACCAACTACTTACAGTGTTTTCAAAATCATATGTACTCTCTCCGACTTGTCATTAAACAGACTTTGATTTAATTATGTAATATCTTGTCTACAAGAGATTGCATACAGTGAAATTAATCAGGTTGTCTAAATGTCAGATTATGTCCTCCAAACATATACATACAACTACAAAGCTGTAAACTTGTCATGTCCTCATTTTGTCAGGTTCAGGTACTTGGCCAACAATAGAACTTTTAGGTGTGCTTGGACCACGGAGTTCTGCACTCTGTATTTTTCCTATAGATTTTATCAAGAGAAAGAATGATGAAATGACTCTACTCCAGTCAGCAATAATCTTATATCGTATATTATGGCAAACAAGGGAAAGGGTCTAAAAGTAAAAAACAAAAAGGAAGGGGAAAATCCACTACTTAAAGTGAGACACAATTATAATGTAGAGAGAGTGAGGTCTTTTTAATACACTGCACGTTGTACAATCATTACTTTGTTTCACTTAAGTATTCATGAGGTAAGACTAACTACACATTCTTATTTCTATTATTATTGCCATAATAACAAATGTTGTAACGTGAGTGCCATTTAAACCTGGTTTAAGTGTGTATTACTTATTTAAGTAGATAATATCATAAATAAGTCTTCATAAATGGTGTTTGGTGTCTTTCAGCAACTGAGTAGGCCAACCCTTTAAGCATGGAAGCATTAGACATGTACTAACTTTATTAATTCTTTAGAAAAGAAATTGGAACAAAGAAAGTAATCAAGACAGAATAGATCTAGGGTGGGTAGAGTAAAGTTTTGCACCGTTGACATTGGTCACCTGCCTTCCTCTTTCCAGAAGACTACAAAATAAGAGGCTGCCCAAAACTCAGCTGAATCCCGAGCCACACTGAAGTACTACTGAAGGCCGGCAGCAGCTAGCCAGCTCTGAGAGAAAGAAACCTTCTATAATAAACCTTTTCCAATCTGGCTGCTCAACGCTTGCGTTTCTAACATGACAAAAGAGTGATGAGGTCAGCAATGACCAGGAACTTGCTGGAATGAGGTCAGCAATGACCTTGACTGGTTGTGATGTTTCCAGCAGAGGAGAGGACTTGTTTTGTATTGAATTTCTTTTGTGTTGAGGAATGCTTCCATATCGATGGAGTCACATGAGATACCTAGGGACTCCAGTGTGTGTCTGGACTACTTATTTTCTCAAATAAAGCCAGTGGTGAAATAAAATCTCAAATATAGGCTGGCCCGACTTCTGGTTTAGCTGATGGAATAGTTGGGCGCATAGTGAAACCGTGCTCCCGGATATATGGCAATTTACCCATCGAAAAACTCAAACTTGACATTCACCAGTTAAACGAATAGATGAGTGGGAAAAGAAACAACAAAGACCATAAAAGAGAAGAAAAATTGCCAACAACTTGAGATAAAAGCGACTTGGCGGCGAAAGCTTGCAACATCGAAGCAGATCATGATAGCAATCAAAGCGGAAGGCCCGAGGAGCCCCAGAACATAGCATAGATTCCTAAGACATAATTAGGGCAATAAAGGAGCTAAAAATGTAGCTTAAGAGGGACAATGACTGCCTGAGACAGGAAATTAATCACCTGGGACAAGAAATCAATGGCAAACTTGACATCCTTGTGACAGAAATGCAGTCTGTCGGACCGAGATGGAGAAGCGGAGATCCATGTGGAACAGCTGGAGTTACAGATTTAGAGTCCCAGTCTAGGAGAAACAACATATGCATCTTTGATGTGGCAGAGGGAGAGGAGGGAAACTCTGTACCACAATTTATTGTGAAACTCCTCAGAAGCGAGTTTCCATTACCACAAGACTTGGATCTAAAAATACAGTGGGCTCATCTGTCCCTGGTGCACAAACCCTGACCCGAAACCCCACTGAGACTTATCATTAGCAACTTCCCGGAGTTCTCCAAACAAGGAGATGGTACTGAGAGAAGCTTGAAAAAAGGGAAAAATACAACTGGCAACAGAACTCTCTACTTTGACCATGATTATGCAACTGAGATAGTGAAGAAGCACAGGGAATACAATGGGATAAAGAAAGCCCTAAAGGAAAAAATGATTCACTTCCAAACACCATGCACGAATATGCGGATCCACTGACATACAGGGGTCCAAACATACATCAGTGCACAGGAGGCACAGCAGGAGTTGCTGTTTTTGTTCAGATTTTTTTGGGGGGGCTACTAGCTCATTTATTATTTGGAATATGAATGATAGGGTCACATAACTTCAGAATTGCTTCCTTAAATGTGAATGGCCTAAGTAAGCCAGTCAAGAGAAGTAGTGCTAGCAAAAATGAAAAAGGATAACAAGTTATGTTTTTACAAGAGACACACATGTCAAAACAAGACCATGATAAGCTAAAAAAGATACTTAATAGTTGAAAAAGAGGAGTGGATACTCTGATTTCCAAGTCTCTTAACTTTGAACCAATTAAGGGAAAGGGAGACAAAGAGGGCAGATATATAATTATCAAAGGATAGATGACATTCTGGTCATAGCTGCTAATATATGAGCCCCTCCGGAGAGTGATAGAAAATTCTTTAAATTCCTATTTGATACAATAATTTCTGAAAGTAAAGGAATTTCAGTCTGTGCCGGAGATTGGAACACAATTCTAAATGACTATATCGATATGATAATTACAAAAATCCCATTTGTCAAAAGACCTCAATATGTTAATTAAAGAGACGGGGTATGTACGAGTTTTGGAGGAACCTCCATACACTAGAAAAATACTTATTATTCAGCCACACATCAGGTGCACTCAAGAATATACTATTTTCTAATGAACACTATAGATAGACACAGGGTGAAGGAGTGCTCAATAGGATCAGCAGATGTTTCAGATCACAATGCAATTTATAATAATAACAGACTGAAGAGTACGTTATGGAGACTAAATATCAGTGTTTTAAACAATCAGACTGTAGTTAAGGAGATTAAGAAACAAATTAGTGACTGTATAAAAGATAATAAGAATGGCCAGGTAGACCCAACCATTCTATTGGACACTGTTAAAGCAATCATGAGAGGGAGACAAATTTCAAGAATGGCATACTTAAATAAAATGAAGAGGATAAAATATGATCAATTACAGAAAACTAGAGAAACAACAACAAAAAGATGGGGCAAAGGATTGACAAAACCAGATAAAAGAAATAAAACAACAAAAAGAGAACATCTTGAACAACGAATTTGAAACGAAACTGAGATTCACAAAACAAACCTTTTACGAATCGGGCCTGAAAGCAACAAAAATATTATCAAGATGCCTCAGGGCACAACAAATTATAAATTCAGTTTAGATGAAGACAACATTAAAGAATACTTCCCTCCATAGGAAAAATACAAAACAACGAATTACACAAAAAATGAATTGGGCATACTAAATTCCCAGGGAGTGACGGTTTTCCTAACGAATGGTATAACATCTTTAAAGAAGACCTCGCCCCTGTATTGCTTTTCCTATTTCGTGTCAGTACATGTGCCGCAGCATTCTGAATCAACTGGAGACTGTTAAGGGACTTATTCGACGGCCTGATAATAAGGAATTGCAATAGTCCAACCTAGAAGTAACAAATGCATGGACTACTTTTTCAGTATCATTTTGAGACAGGATGTGCCTGATTTTTGCAATGTTACGTAGGTGAAAGAAGGCAGTCCTTGAAGTTTGTTTCATGTGGGAGTTAAAAGATAACTCCTGATCAAAGATAACTCCGAGGTTCCTTACGGTGGTGCTGGAGACCAGGGCAATGCCATCTAGAGCAACTATATCTCTAGATAACGTGTCTCGGAGGTTTTTGGGGCCAAGTACAATAATTTCAGTTTTGTCAGAGTTTAACATCAGAAAATTGCTTTGGCGTGCACGGAGGACTCACCGTTAACATTTACAAATCATCGATCTGATAGATGGGTCATGTTTTCAGCTGGTCTGAAAAGAATGGATCAAAGGTTGTAAAGAGAGTAGTTCCCCCGTTTTATATTTAAACTTATTTCTATTTCTGTCATTGATGTTGTTTTATTGTGGATTTTGTTCATTGTAATAGTAATTGGAAAAACATTTACCATCAATTAATAAATTCAACAATATAGTCATGCTATTTTCAAGACTTTGTAGTTCTGATTACTTATCTAAAGTGTTATTGTCCTATTTCAGTCACTGCAGGTGTATGTGTGTCAATGTAACAGCCAAACTGTTGTTGTAGTAATGTACAAGTGCCACAAGCTACATTGAGGTACCGTATGAGAACCGTGAGAGTCACTGAATTTTCCACAACATGATCCTGCAAATATTTCACAATAAAAGTCTTGTTAGGAAATGAAGGGATCCTGTACACTGAAATGCTCGAGGGCTTTTACTGTAAGTTGACACGGATACAGGAAGACAGAAAACACTGAGGCTTCATACTAAAATATGAGCCAATACCCTTATCAAACACAGGGAATTTGAATAAAGGACTGACTCTAATATAAGCCCATTTGAAGTAAAGACCTGGTACCCTTTGTAGTTGAGGTAAATCAAGGCTTGGCCGCCTTTAGAGAATTTACCGTCATTTTTTCCTCATCAGACACTGGGATGCCGGGTGAATGAAAACAATGATTTAGTTTCCGGAACTGAATGTGTGCATAAATAGGGCTGGAAGAGAAGGAGACTGCATGATGGCAATCCGGGTGTTGTCTGCAGCAGAGTATCTTGGAGTAGTAGATGAGGCTGGGTTAGCAGGAGAACGAGTAGGTGAAGAGATGTTTCTCCTCTTAAGCTGAGGAATCGGACATCAGCTTGCTACTACCAACAAGAACTTAAAGAGGTAAGAGGTGAACGTCTGCCATTTGCATTGATTTGACACCAAAATGATAGCTGACAGCAGCAGAGATAGGAACAGTTTTTAAACTTAACAGCAATTTGCCCTTTTCCATACACATGTGCTGGCTTGGCTCAACCCGGTTTGACTCAGCAGCCAAAAGTGCCAATAAAAAAGCCCTAAATGAGATGATTGGCTCACAGAGGTTGTGGCAGAATCTGCGTTTGAGTGTATGAAAACATCAGAAAAAGGCACTTGACAGGTAATTACATTTCACCAACACTTTAAGACACCTCAAAAGACAGGATTTAAACAATTAGCTAAAAAAAAAAAAACACTTGCCAGCTTCACATACATGCTTTTGCCTCAGAAAGACAGGCAAGAGAGGGGAAAGGAAAAGAAATGAGATGAGAGATGAAAGTGCAACACAGAAAGAAAATGTAGCATAAGTAATACGTATGTGGAGTGGAGGGCCGGGACAAGTAGGAGTCTCCATCATGCACTCATCAAATTAGCAGGACATAAATTGGTCATTGGTGAGGTCTTAAGACCAAGCTACATTGTTTGATACAGCCTAACAGTTTAAGTATTTAAACCAGTTTCATGATGTAACAAAAAGTGAAATCACCAAAATGTCCACTCATTTATTTGTAAAACTGAATTTGTTCAGAACTATGTAAAAATGGTAGGTCAACTTTGAACCAGGAAGTAGCTCATTAACGCATCCAAATCTAGTAGATGTTTACAACACACAAATCACCTTTATTTAAATTCTATAAGCCAATTAATACAGTAAGTAAAATGTAATCATAAGTGATGTAATGATGGTGAAACCTATACAAAATTTACAGATTCACAAGTTCACATAAGGATGAGGACAGGCAGAGAAAATGTGTGAGAAAACTGTGTTCCTGTGTTTGTAAGAACCTTGGTGTAACAATGATATGGAGACAAACAGAACTTGGAGCAGCTGAACTATTGTCAGAAGGCAACAAAAGGGACAATATCACAGAAATATACTAAAGATCTTCCAGCAAGCACAATGAAATCCAATTATAGGAGTGTGTAGCTGCTTTTGTTAGTGACAGCTTGCATCTCCACATCTACTCAGCTCTGTGGTGTGTGTGTGTGTGTGTGTGTGTGTGTGTGTGTGTGTGTGTGTACACCTCATTATGTTTTAATTTTTATGTGTACCACTGACCTTAAATATACCTTGTATCTTCATTGTATACAAACCTGGTTTTGATGTCAGTGTTACAGGTGATGCTACATCAATGCTAATAATCTGCTGCTGTTTGGTTTGTGCAGAGAAAGAACCCCTAAGAAGAAGTAGAATGTTTACTATCTTCACCATCTTAGTTTAGCATGTTAGCACTAAACCCAAAGTACAGCTGAAGTTGATGGTGAGGTCATTAGTTTTGCAGGTATTTAGTCATAAACCAAAGTATTGGACAAATAAACATTTTGACCTGATGATGGTGCTAGATGAAAAGTCAGGGGATCACTAAAGTGATTAAATTCATCCTCAGCAGAATATGAATGTGTGTGCCAAAACTCATGGCAATCTGTCCAATAGTTGCTGAGACTCAAAACCACAAATGTCAATGTTATGGTGGGGCTCAGGGGATCACTAAAATCATTAGGATTCATCCTCTGAGAACCATGTCAGTACCACATGTCATGGCAATCAAAATATAATGTGATGTCAAAATGTGTGAAACACATATACCCATGCATCCACATTTGTATATAGTGATATGAATGTGATACTTTTTGACATTTTATTTTAATGAATAAGCTCTCACTGCTGATGATGGTTTACAGGTACATGTGATAAATTAATAAGACAGGCACTGTAACCACAACCATGCATGATGACTGCTGCTATGTTCACCAAAACAACACAGATCACTGGTGAAATTTTCTGTTATTTTCATTGACAGATCTACAGACTGATGGAGCAGACAGAAGTATTGATATCGAAACAGGTAATTATCTATTATGGAGTGGAAATGAGGCAGTTCAGTCATTGTGCATTTGTGCAAAA
This sequence comes from Siniperca chuatsi, assembly GCF_020085105.1. Taxonomy (NCBI): domain Eukaryota; kingdom Metazoa; phylum Chordata; class Actinopteri; order Centrarchiformes; family Sinipercidae; genus Siniperca; species Siniperca chuatsi. The sequence continues at coordinate 3,358,860 of NC_058060.1, read as the reverse complement.
CTAACCCATGACGTCAAGTTGCTACTTATCTCTACTTTCCTATGTTCAACGAAAAATTAAGGAGTGAAACTATGACTTACAAGATTTCTTAAAAACATCATTTTATTCTATCCTGTTTTTTTCCAGATTAACCATACAGTATTTATTAAGGGTGTGAGATGTAACAAGAAGCAGGGCAGTGTTCAACACCTGTGAAGGAAAGTGGTGATGATGACCACTTGCTAATTGAATCCAAACTGGCCTGATTTCCAATTAGACAAACAAAGCTTAATTCCAATTTCAATATTTTATTCCCAACAATTCATTATCACAAGAACAAGTTCACCAGGGCATGTTAAAGTAGTGTGTGGTTTCTATTGAGAGACATTAAATATGCATATAAATAAACAGCTGGCAATTATCCTTAACAAAGTAGTTTAAACACACCAGCTCTATTTCCAGGCTACAAAGTAAATATATCAAAGTAAGTATCACAACACCATTGGTAAATACCTGATCCAGAGCAGGTGGTTGGTTAACATAAGCATTCGCAAATCTAGTAATCTAGCTAATAATCCAACTAGCAACATCCTCCATGCCATGCAGCCCATGCTGCAGTCTGTCACCCATACCGGGATCCAGTGAGGGGAGTGCAGCAGCACTTTGGGCCACCGCACGCCCATAGTCCCGCCATGGGTCAAGCCTGGACAGCTGAGGCAGCGAGGCCCGAGGCTGCGCTCCCCTGTGGCGTCCCGCTGCTGCCACACCCCCCAGTCTAAATCCATTCTTGCCGGTAGCTTAACAGTCCTTCAGGGCTGATACAACAAGCTAACTATTGTGTTGGCTAATGCAAGTAGCTAGCTAGCTACTGCTCGATAAAAAAACAGAAACGTAAATCTGAAAAAAAGGAAATTTATAAATGATACTGAGATTTGGTAATGGTTTATTTCAACCAATTACTCTTTTTTGTATTTTAAACTCTTTTGCCTCTCAAAAATAGAGGAGGAGCAACTTCCTCTGCCTCTATGGACCAGCCTCCTCTGACACAGGTATTGTTTTATGCATTTAATCCAGGGTTTATAGTGCCATTAACAGTTTGAACTCTGAAAATGGTCCGCCAGTGTCTTAATTTTGTTGTTTTGTTGTTGTTGTTTTTTTTTGCTTATTGTGGTGTCATTTCTTCGAGTATCTTCAAATGCTTGATATTCCTAAAATCTGAACAACCAAAAGTATTGAAATTGTGTCATAATTAAAACAAAATAAAGAAATCGGACATGTTTTCAACACATATTTACGAAATAAACACACAAAACATATTAATCCAAAAGTTTTCTAAATGTAGGAACATGAAGAAAATATTTCTTAACACTCCCCAAGTTATTTGAACTATGTACATTATTTTGTTTTTTAGATATGCTAATTTGTATGAGCAGAGTGCAAACGCGTTTTCCTCTGGTGCCACCGCATGTTGTCACACGGTTTTTCACCGCACTTAACATAATGACGTTGTAAGAGGTGAAGCAAATACCGTAACTATGATGCAACCTACAGTACGTTCACAAAGCAGGACATAGTAGTTTTGATAGTAATTAACATCTAAAATATGATAACTGATGAATATTTGGAAATAAACCCTGAGTTGATACTCAGTACTGCTTTGGTAGCACAGGTTTCAGTTCTGTTATGTCAAAGATTTGAATTGAAAGTGATGGAAGGAGGAGAGAGACAATAAAAGAAAGAGACGTAATCGAGCGAGAGAGGTAGTGACTGAGCAGGAGAGAGAGAAACAAAAAGAGAAGAAAAGAGCGGGCGAACTGGAGTGGCAGCTGAAAGCCGGAATGTTTAACTTCAGATTGACACTTCAGTGAGGGCGAGGAAGGAGAGAGAGAAACGATGAGGGGGGGGGGGGCTTTTAAAGTACTATCCTTAGGCAAAGAACAGAGTTAAGTGTTCCCTTGCAGTCTTCACTGAGGAAATGAATGGTTGACTCTCCTTGAAAAACAGAGTTGCTATGACAACCGGCCTGTTTCTCCATTTCTCTTTAATCCCCCACTTTTCTACCTCTGTCTCTCTCTCTCACACACACACGCACGCACAAGTTTTAAGTGTGTTTAAAGTGCAGCAGTAACACAATGGTGGTGAGGAGAAGGAACAGGCATACCAGGTTTCATCCAAACTAGAACCAGTCTTAATCAGAGGGTTCAAATCTCTGATATTAAAAAAAAGCTGATATTGTGTCATTTGCTTCTTACTTCAACTGGGTAAGCTTTAAGAAACAGCAAATTAAGTGTTCTCATATAAATACAACAATAATAATAAAGTTATTATAATAAAGTTATAAAATGCTTTAAATGGTTGAATCAGGGTTAAAACTTTTCAGGACTATACAATCAAGCATATAAAAATACAGCAATGCAATGAAATAAAATAAAACAAATTAAAATAAAATAAAAGCTCCAACAATAAAGATAATTACTACTAATAAAACAGATATGATATGTTGGCAATAAGTGTGCTAGAATTAATAAAAAACTTTGGAAAAGATACATTTTGAGAAGTGATTTAAAAGATGTCATTGATTCAGCTATTTTTTTTTTTCTGCTACTTTCTGCAATAATGAATCAACATTTAGATTAGTTCTTTTGTTAATTATATGTATAAAAACAATTGACATTATTTTTGACTACAAAAACAGATGAGTAAATATGATTTCAGTTGGACTTTAAGGCCCTTTTAAATAGTTCACAATTTTTAGGGTGATTAAAGGTGGGATATGCGATTCTAATCCAATACACATTTTCTAGTCAAATTCAGCGAATATCTCCTCACGGCCAGCTAGCTGTCCGTTCAGTGGTTGTGCTTAAAAAATGGCAGTGTTTGTACACAGCCCTGGCTCTGTAAATGCTAAACAAACAAAGTGGCTCAGACACAACATTATTCCAGCCATGATTTGTGTGTCAGGTAACGTTAAATTACAGGTACTTGCCCACGGACATTCAGCTTACTTTCTAGTTTGCCAAGATATGCTGTTGTTGTGATGTTAGCTATAGTAGCAGGAGAGTTGTGAGTATTGCTGTCTGGAGCTGGTTTGCTGGCTCTTGGAAACCATCTCGTCCTCTCTGGCTGTTAGTTTCGCAGCAGCAACTGTAGGGACAGTTTGCTAACCCACAAACCTATCTAAGCTGGATGCCCCCCTCGTGTCCTGGATTGTGGACTACCTGACTGGCAGACCACAGCATGTGCGCTTGCAGCACTGTGTGTCAGACAGCGTGGTCAGCAACACTGGGGCCCCTCAGGGGACTGTCCTCTCACCCTTCCTCTTCACCATCTACACCACGGACTTCAGCTACCACACAGAGTCCTGCCATCTTCAGAAGTTTTCTGATGACCACATGCTATGGTGGGATGTATCAGCGGTGGTGATGAGTCTGAGTACAGGGCTGTGGTGGGTAACTTTGTTTCATGGTGTGAGCAGAACCATCTGCAGCTCAATGCAACAAAGTCTAAGGAGCTGGTTGTGGATCTACAAAGGGCCAAGGCAACAGTGACCCCGGTTTCCATCCAGGGAGTCAGTGTGGACATTGTAGAGGATTACAAGTACCTGGGAGTATACACGGACAATAACTGGACTGGGCTAAGAACACTCAAGCTCTTTACAGGAAGGGCCAGAGCCGCCTCTATTTTCTGAGGAGGCTGAGGTCCTTCAACATCTGCCCGACAATGCTGAAGATGTTTTATGAGTCTGTGGTGGCCAGTGCTATCCTGTATGCTGTTGCATGCTGGGGCAGCAGGTTGAGGGTAGCAGACGCTAACAGACTCAACAAACTGATCCGTAAGGCCAGTGACATTGTGTGGGTGGAGCTGGACTCTCTGGCGGTGGTGTCAGAGAGGAGGATGCTGGCCAAACTACATGCCATCTTGGACAGTGTCTCCATGACGTGCTGGTCAAACAAAGGAGTACCTTCAGTGGAAGACTCATCCCCCCAAAAAGCACCACAGAGCGCCACAGGAAGTCATTCCTGCCTGTGGCCATCAAACTATTTAACTCCTCCCTCTAAGTGTCAGTCTGTATGACCCTAAGTCATTAAACTGGACATTGATCATTACATCTATGCAATACTTGACATAATTGTGCAATATCCTGTGTTAATACTCCTGGGCAATATACTTAAATGCCCTTATTTATTGATATTGATATTTATTCATACCTCTGTAAGGGATGGAGACACCGTTCCTTCTTGGTTCTGTTTCCCTTTTGTCCTGTTTTTTGGCTCTTTTAACTTTGTTGAGGGCCCAAGTAGGATAACCACAGGCTGAGAGAGCATTCTGGACATGCCTTTCCTCCTTCTTCTTACCCTCTGAGCCGGTGAGCAATTCTTGGGCTCTATGTTGTAATGTCCGGATCACACCCAGCTTGTGCTGTAATGGATGGTGTGAGTCAAAGAGCAAGTATTGATCCGTATGTGTTGGTTTCCTGTACACTTCTATCTGGAGCTTTCCGTCCTCTCCTCTGAGTGTAGAACAATCAAGAAAGGCCAGGCGGTTCTCTTTGGCATCCTCTCGTGTGAACTTGATGTTGGGGTCCACAGTATTGATATGCTCTGAGAACGCTTCTAAATCTTGTTTCTTGATCTTCACAAAGGTGTCATCCACGTGATGGTACCAATGACTTGGTGGTGTGCCCGGGAACGACGACAATGCCTTCTTCTCAAACTGTTCCATGTACAGGTTGGCCACGATGAGAGAGACCAGAGAGCCCATGGCACAGCTGTGCTATGTGGGTTCGTGAGATTTTGTTAGCGTGAAAACATCTCGCTGAGTACCATTGTTTGGTTCAAGAAGCTGGACGGAGCTTCAAGGAGTAATTAACCCCACGTTTACCAGCTAGAATATTAAAATGATGCTTAATCATGAATGCATCACAAATTATGATCAAGTGATATAATAGGCTATATATTTTTATGAAATGAGCCATTCTGCATAATGAATAGCCTACTTTTACTTTTGGTACTTTAAGTATATTTTGACGCCACTGCCTATGTGGCACAACTTCAGTTACATAATTAATGTATATGCTTATTTTTTCTGACTTAATTTTTTTTCTATTTGTGATTCAGTGATACAAAATGTTTTACACTTCTAAACACATTAATAATTTAATATAATTGAAGGTCCAGTATGTAGGATTTAGTGGCATCTAGCGGTGAAATTGCAGTTTGCAATCCTTTGAATACCACTCGCATCATGCTCCCCTTCCAAACGTGTAGAAGAAACTACAGTGGCCGCAAAACTTGTAAACACGTAAAATGCGAACAGCCCTATCCTAAAGTTAGTGTTTGGTTTGTCTGTTCTGGGCTACTGTAGAAAAATTATGGTGCAACAGGGTGACCTCCATGGAAGGGGACCCGCTTCCTATGTAGATATAAACAGCTTATGCTAAGGTAATGAAAACACAACGATTCATATTTTCAGGTGATTATATACTAATGAAAACATACTTATAAATATTATATTCCATTTCTGCCAATAGCTCTTCCTAAATGTTACACACTGGACCTTTAAAGCATGTCAAAAAAGGATAGATTTTTTATTGAATTGATAATCAATTGATTATTGACCCACGGCATTTGTGGGTCAATAATCAATTGTCACTGTACAGTGGCAAGAATAGTGAAAGACGTGTGTGAGGTAATATGGTCTGTCATGGTCCAGGAGTACATGCCCTTCCCTGAACAACAACACTGGAAGAGGATCACAAGAGACTTCCATAGGCTATGGAACATCCCCAACTGCCTGGGAGCAATTGATGGGAAGCATGTTACAGGCCCCAGCATCAACAGGATCCATGTATTACAATTACAAAGGCAGCTTCTCCGTTGTCCTCCTAGCAGTAGTTAATGCCCGCAACAGAGTCCAAATGTGGATTAACAGCAACCCCCCGTCCCCTGCCTGACATCAGGGGTTGATGGTGGTGTGTAAAATCAGGCGGGGTTTCTTCAATGAGAGGTCTACAGTCTCCCTGGGATAACCAGGTCTCTGTGATAAACAAAAGTCTAACTTAAAGTAAAAAGTAATAAAAAGGATCTGATGTTTAAAAGACCAAAACTTGCAGCATTAAAACTGAGGACAGAGGGTAACAGAGGTTGCCGAGGGATTTGAATTAAATTGTTATGGTTAGCAGCTGAGGGGTGCGATATTAAGTGTGCTGGAGTTGGTCTTTGATAAGAAATGATGGTGGTTATGGAAGTCGGCATACTACACCGGGACCTGTGGGGGGAGCGCTCATGGGAATCAGTATGGGAGTCCCTCTCATGCTGCAGTGGCATGGACTGCACCTCATGCTGCAGTGGCAGTAAGAGGAAAAATCCTAAAAGCACTGAACTGATTAACTAGAATTACAAACACAAGGTAGTTCAGTTCAAATGTTAAAAGTGACATTCTGACTTAAACTTGATTACAGTTCATTTCACACAACATACAAGAAATACAATCAGTATAAAATAGAATGAAAAATTTAAGTAAAGAAAATAAGGGTCCTCTTATGCCCCTTTAAAGGACCTTGATCTATTCACTCAACTGTACAATCCAGCCGTTGTGGATCGGAACTTGTGGCCCACTCACCCAGAGGAAGAAATCAAAACAAAATTAAAAAACATTGAAATAAAAAACAAACAAAATCAATATTTTCAATTTCAGTGTTCATTTCATGAATCTGGAGGTATACAACATCAGGAAGAAATCATTCCAACCCATGTGAACTTCGCAGTATTATCATTCGCAGTGATTGATTCTTCTTGATTACTGTAGTCAGTACACATAACTCTTAAATGGTTTTAACTCTTAACACTAAAGATCAATCCGAACACATATTATTGATAACACAATTTCAAATCCTGATTATTAACTGTGACCTACAATCAACTTCGGTCATTTACATATAATTTCAAACCCTTTAATTTCTTAAACCAAAATAAATCAGAACAAATTAATCAAATCAATTATTAAATGTAATAAATTAAGTATAGGTACCACACTTATTGTGATTACTAATTAGGTCATGCAACTGCATCCCCCTCGGCTCCCCATTCATTTACCAATTGCTAAGGGTTTTCCATAGATCAAATCTCTATTTTAGATTTCTATTATCAAACTACTGTCTAATGGTGAACAACTCAACTAAGTGATAACCTTTATCAGTAGAATCTGAATCATCATCTGAAATGTGCCTTACGTGACGGTAAATGGTAAATGGACTGTACTTATATAGCGTCTTTCTGACTACTCAAAGCGCTTCGTGATGAGAGGTAGGTAAGGTTTTATTCTGATCAGGGGAACATCAATAGTTTCTGGTTTTAGGATTGGCTTAGCCATGATGTCAGTAGTCTTTTTAACAATTTATTTAATTACAGTGGATACTCTGGCACATATCATCATTTCTGAGAGTAATAATAGTAGAAAAATGATATGCACAGAGGATCCCCGAGGCCCCAATAATCCCATTAGGTCACCTGTTGGATACAACCCATGTACTTAATGCAATTAAGCTAAGCCTTGCACCGCTTCCTGGACTAAATCAGCTACAGTGTATCCTTTACAAACATTTATAGATGGAAGATTAAAGAAGTTACATTCATTTTGGTGACTTTGAAACAATTATTAGTTCCTAAATTTATTAGTATTGGACTGTGCATGAGCCATGTAGGGGTTAGATCAGAATAAATGCAAAAGCAGAATTATTCTAACGATAATTTATGAACATTCTAGCTTTGAAAAGGGTATTGAAAAATCTTTAAGGTCATTTAAGATTCCTACAAAGATAGTAGAGTTGAGCAGAGTTACTTTTGTAGAGGTTGTAGACTAAGATCTCTGCCCCTGGACAGGCTTAATTCAAATTACTTTTAGCATAGGAGCTACACTTGTTACTTAATTATCTGGTCCTGTCATAGATTAACAGCTCTGTATTGTGTGTGGAAACTCAGTACCTTATGTACACTAGAGATATTGACACCTGGAGGTCAAAAATACTGATTAACCTGGATATGACAAAATCAACTATTTCTCTCTGTGAGTCGGGGGAGATGAGTGATGTCCTGGAAAATAATAATCGTTAGTTTAATTGAACTCTCCCACCAAATCATACCAGTCATACATTTTCCAGCCCAGGCAGTGAAAGCAATCGCAGTTAACATTGGAGAGTTAGTTGAAGTTGTTGACACATCCATCAATCAGTCATATTTCTGGTGTTTGCATAGTCCAGCATCATTTGCAAAGCCAGATTTAAAGTGTCATGAAAGCTACACTTTCTCCGCCTGAGGCCATGATATGCTGGCGTGCAGCCAGCATTGCTTTCTCCTGTGTCTCATTTTCCCAGAGATGCTTTAGCTGAAGCCTTCTGAGTGTTGTGTGCACAAAAAGGATACATGTCATTCTCCTGATCACCTAAACTCTCACTCGTTAGTGAGTCTCTTACGTCATCATAGTCTGCATCCTGTCCACCTGAGTCCTCGCACTCAGGTGAGCCTTTCACGTGGTCATCCTATAGGTAGTTAACATTTCCCTCTGGCCACAACCACTTGTTGACACCGTCCGTACACTTGCTTCTCTCGATTGAATCTCACCTGCACCACGTGGCATAGATTCCTTCTGGCATTCCCTTACCCCTTGGGACGGTTCTCGTGGTTTAGCAGCACTTGGCATGGACCTCTCTCAAACACAACATCTCTTTGCTCAAAAGGATAGATAGCCCCTTTTCCAAGGCTCTGGCATATCTGCAAAATCTGTAAGTGAAAGTTTAAGAAAATGTTGGTTAGGGTTAGCACACAGCTTTCATGAATTTCTCTGTCCATCAGAGTAGCTCTGTGAGATGTCAGCAGCAGGCTTGCACCTGTGGACATAGATGTAACATTTCCTGTGGACTTAACCTTGTCATTCTGTTAGGTGTAGTTTCCAGTAGAATACAGCACTGAAATCAAAGCATTTCATTAGATCAGACTTGTCAGTTAAAGGTGTATTATGACTTCTTCCCATTTAGGTATTCTGCAGTCACTTTGAAACTCTCTAGTCCCTTAGACACGGTCATTTATTGACATTGTTTGTTAAATTGTTCCTGTGATCTCCAATATTGTATCCTCTTTTGATCGGAATACCTTATCACAAAGTCTTCCCTCACAATCCCATAAGCAGTCTCTTCTCACCCTCTGGGGGAGGTAGACTTGGATCGTGGATCTTTGGGTGTTTTTGAACCCTCCCCAGCTGCATGCAGATTCACTAGTGCAGAAGGTGGAAAATGCATAGTTTGAATCAGAGAAAAATGGTGGCAGTTTGGCTCTCAGCTAAAATACAGGCCTACAATTTAGCTCGTAAAGCTGATGTTTTAGAAGGCAAAGCATGTGCCTCCACTACATTTATTAAACAACTTTAGTTACTTGCAGATTCAGATTATTGATACAAGATACAGTCAGCAAAGAAATAATGTACTATTAAAGTTAAAGATAAAACTTTATTGATTCTCAGGAAACTGCCCAGCAGTACATGAAGTAGTTAACATGAGTTCCACCTTTACCAGCTGTAACATTAAAGTGAAGAACAGATTAAGACAACAATAATTTTAATCTACTGTATATACTAATAACTACTAATATTTATTCTGAAATGGGCCTTATGAATAGTGTGTACTTATGGTACTTTAAGTATGTTTAGTACTTTTACTTAAGTCACGTTTTGAATAATTCTTCCACCTCTGTCTGTATCACTAGTGTGTCATAATCATGTGCAATTAATATATCAAAGTCAATCAATGGGTGCTATGTAGTGGGCTGTGAAGCAGGGCTCTAGGAATAAAATAATAGAGTTGACAGAATAGTCACATTGTAATCTGATCTGGAGCAGCTGACATATGTTGACCGACTTAAGTGTTCAGAATGTGCTATACAGATTCGATATAGCAAAGACTTCCCAACTGGAGTCTATTATAATAGCCACAGCTGATAGCTCTCCAACAGACTGGCATCCCCTGCATTACAGGAGGCAGTTTAGAAGAATAGAGAGCCATCAGGTGGTAATGAGAGCCTTGTTTCCAAACCAAGATGTCCCTGACAAAGCCATTTGCCTCCGAAAACGGCAGATCATAGTCTGGTGCTGATGTGAAAGCAGCCTTCAAGTCTCTGACTGCAGATGCCATGAGTTCAGTTCATTGAAGTGGTTCAGAGTATGCATAAATGACAAAGTCCATTTCAGTGAATCTTTGAATCCAAAGCCTGCAAACGGAGCACATCTCTGCTTTGGTGTGTGGAGGAGGCACTAACTCTGTCTGGTGAGAGGAGGAGACGACCATTTTTCCAAAACTTCCCCAGGTAGGTGACCCAAGACTGACAGCTTGACGAGCGATGCTCTGTGACCTCTTTCAGTCAAAATATTTCAGGAGGAGAATAGAGTCTGTTCACATGCCTTTTCAGAAGCAACATGCCTCCATCAGGTCAATAAGGTCAAAGGGTAGGCTTTTACCTCTGAGGCTTATTTTGTAGGAACAATACCAACTATCAGATAGCAAATGCTGAACACAACCACACCACTCTATATTTAGACTCATGAATCTATGAGGTCAAATTAGAATTAACATTAGTCAAATTGAAATTGCAGCTAGAGCCATCACATTCACAGCTTCCAGACCTTGAACAAAGCACCATTCTCCAGGTTTGTTAGCTTTAGAGATTTAAATGTATTACTGGCAAGAGGCAGGTGTCTTAACACCTTGTTCTAGAAGAGGATCTATAACAGATTCAAAGCCTGTTTTTGTTTTATTTATTTATTTATTTATAGGGGAGGCCTCAAGTTCCGTTTGGGAACTGGTGAAAGTTTTCAAAAGAAGTGATTAAAAGGCTCACTGTGTGACAAACTAGCAGTCACTCTGTGTCTGAGGTGTAATGTAAACATCCAAAAAGAGCCTGTGTGTTATCAGACAGCCTGCTCCATGTGTCCAAATCACAAGGGCAAAATGTGTGGGACTCACTGAAAAACTATAATGCTACAGCAACAGAGCAGTATCAGATGGAGTCTGTTTTAGCCAAAGTAAACATCACTGATCAATGACAAGTGACAAAAACAACTACAATTAAGATCATACTGGTCAGAGAGTACATCTTAAATTTGCAACGACAATCAAGCGGTCTAAAACAATATTTATCAGGAAGCTCCAAATATACCATCAGAAATAGAGTAACTCACAGTCAATCAAATTACACAAAACATCTCCACAAAAGGCTCATTTAAGAAGTCAAAAACAAAATTATAGCTCAATACAATAAGTTTTGCTTTCTGCTTAGTAAAGTCTTTGATACACTTTCTATCAATGGAACGCCAACAAGAAGTATGCGAATTTTACATATTTACCAACTGTAGAAAGAATAGCTATACTGCCAACCAACATTGTAGCTCAGGTGAATTAGATAATATTACTGTTGCTAGCAGCACAGAAGTAATACTGATTTCTGCTTGACATCACTATGTATTGTTATGATTTCTATACGGCCTGATGTGAGAGAAGCTGGTTACTGTGGTGCAGTTATCTGCAACATTTTAGAGGATTTGCTTTATACCTCTATGTGTAAAAATCAACACCTACAATCTCTTTTCTAGTGTCTAGTTCTTCCGCATCTATGACACTTTCTCCTGTCCCTGTGTGTGTGTGCTTGTGTTTTCTGTTGAGCACTTTTCTGAGGGGTTATAACTCTCGTCCGAAACACACCACTGGTCTCTAAGACTTCAATTCTATGTTTGGCCTCTGAACATGTCTTTATCTGCAAAGCCAAATCATTGATTTCAAGGAAAGTGGCTATACTGGGCAATAAGCCATTCATTAGAGTTTGTACTGGTAGTGGTTCACATTGGTCCATTACCCCTGCATTTGACTCCCACACTTCGTGGAATCTTCTGATAAAGTGTGTTTAGATTTTTCTGGTCTTTGGAAACACTCAGTGACAACACTAAAATCAGCTGTCTGCTTATTATCAGTAGCATGACTTCTTATTTTAATCATCTCTGCAGCTCTGGTTTGCAATGCAGCCTTCATCATGGGCATATGACATGCAAAAACACATTTAGTGCTTTGTTCTACAACATCCCTTAACTGATCAAACACCTACGCACCTTTGTTATTCTCATCCACACCACCACGCTGATAACATGCGTTGTATTGTGACACGAGATCAGGGACATTCTGATTTTGCAGTCCTGAGTGCCTGTGAGTGGCAGATTGATCAATTTGCTTTATGTCTTTACTCTTATCATGTGGTGGTGAATTTTTATTATTAATCTTTTCTTTTGGTGAATTAACTACAGATTCATTTTTAGCCTCTGCTGTGGAGTGATTATTACCCATATTTACAGCATGAACATTAAAACATCAAACACACGTTCACTAAATACTGCTGCAGCTTTAAAAGTTTTACTCTTATAAGGATAAGTTTGGATGAGGCTGTGAACCACCTCAGAATGTTACATCTCAAAGGCTTGATGTTCTTCTGGCCGGGATAGTTTATCTTTATCAGCTTTATTTTGGAAGGTTTAATCAACAGGCCAGTTTTGTTTAGGTACTTAGTTTTATTTCTCAATTTCTGAACACAATGCTTCATCATGCTTTTGACTTTTACCTGTGTCCATCATGTATAGAATACTGGAATATTTTACTCATAGATTAAATATTATCAGTATAAAATTACACTCAGAAGAAGAAAGGAAGAAGTAGGTCAAACAAATGTACTCGTTACTGCATTACAATTTTTAAAAGTGAAGATGAAGAATACATATGATAATATTAATTTAAAGAACACATTTAGTCTATGAAATAACCATAACCAAATAACCACCAGTCCATCAACATTTTAACATATACCCAGGTGAATCAACCTTGAGTCTCAGTAATAACAATAAACTTATTTTCTATAGATGAACATTTACAGCCAGTGCATACAACTGATTATCATCTATACAACCGCCTTAAACTTAAATTACACAAAAATGAGCAACAATAAGTAAAACAAACACATATGAAGGAAAGAGAACACACCACTAAGGCATGACAAAATACTCTTCTAGCAATAATATCAGCGAGAGTAGAACACCTTCTTGAATAAGTGGATTTTTTACTTTTTGTCTCTCTGTCACTCTCTGCTGTATGTGTTTTAGGAGCCTTTGGGATTATTTGCTTTTGAGCCCCCCCCCCCGTCTCTCTGTTAGATTGGGTTCGGTGCTCCGCACTAGAAGTGTGTAAGGATTTCCCCCATGAGCTCAAACTGGTACCTAAATAGTCAGCGAAATAATTCCAAGCTACAAGCTATCCACAAAACTGGTGTGTTCAATTTCAGTACAGCTTCAGTTTTTATATTTTCTGCTCATAGAATTTTCTGGCATCCACTAAGAGGTTTGTATGACACTTTCGTTCCGAGCAACGCTCTCAGAGAGATCAGCCAGGACTTTTTATTGTCCCCTGACACTGATCCCTAACCTTATTTTGGCCTAAAGAGACCCTATTGTGATTGTAGATGCTTTATAGTCCATGCATAAAATACAGTTTCTTTACAGTTCTGTCAAGAGGCACACAGGGCAAGAAAAGGAAATAAAAATGTATCTCTCTTACTTACCCAGTGTCCGTCTTTCTTGGAATCCTACTGTTGTGATGCCAATTTGTTTAAGAAAAACTGGCACTGAAGAGATGTCCTCAATTGATTAAAGGGATTACTCGATGAGCCCCAGTTGGCATTACTTGAATATATGGATTTATTGCAAACAAATCTGTCGACAGAGAAGCAATGCGGCAGCCTGTACACAGGGCACAGCCAAATGCAGAACTACATTCAGTTCTACTGAAAGAGGGTAGTACATACAAATCATAAATCAGAAGACACTTCTGAAGAAGAGAGACTCCATCAGTGTGTGTAACCTAATCAGAACAGAAGGCGTTCAACAGATTACTCCCAAGGCACACCTTATCTACAAACTCAGACAGCTGGCTCCTGTTGACCCATAACAACATAATCACAGGGCTGTAGGAAAGCCTGAGGCCTTCTCTTCAACAAACCACTATTAGACCAATTTACCATGAATTTCTATTGCACCCCTCATAAATTCTATTACACCCCTAAACCTTTTATGACTCCCCAAATTCTCTGACACATATAAAATAAATGGAATAAAATAAAACAATATATACAGTTATTTATATACGTACACGTATTACACCCAGGATCCTTAAGTCCAAGCTGGGCCAGCATGGCTCCTATCCCAGCTCTCTTTCTTCTCCTCCTGGGGCTATCACAGCACCCACTGTCCTGCCTGGTACTTTAATCCAAACCCCGTCTTCCTTTTCCGATGACAACGATGATGTATTTCTGTCATAGGTAATACATGTTTCATCAATAAAAAAAAATAATAATAATGTGAAAAAACAAGAATGTAGCCAATAGAGTTTGAAGGAGTTACAGGCCATAGCATCTGTCATGTGCAGCCAGTGCAAAATCTCCTGTTCCAGTTGATTTGAACAATTTTGGTTTAGCTCTTTAAAACAAATCCAATCAGACATCATTCAATGATGTTTCAGCATTAAAGCTGAAAAAAACAGATTAAATCAAAAATGTAGTGAAGTTTGAACGAGCTACTGGCTGCTGCATTTAAATGTGCATGGCCATTGCCATAGCAAAGAACAGTAGTCTAAATCAAAAGAGGAAAATAAGTTATTGAGAAGGAAGAATCATTTTCATCATATTATTTTGATTATCAAGTAAAGATTAGCTATAAATAAAGCTATTGCTACACATTCAGGTTGTGTGTGTATATATGTACAGTATGTATATGTTTTAGTGATAGTCAGTGCTAAATTCTTCTTTATGTAAAATCTGTTGAAATTTGAAAAAAACTAAACTCTTCTTCTGGTCGATTATTAATGGCATTAAGGACACAGTGCTGATACTCAGACACATCTGGTTCAGCCCTTCTCTTCGGAGCCAGAGTACGGCAAGCAGGTCTTTCAGGTGTGCAGGGTGGTGACACATCAGGTGGCCCACCAGGGGAGTTAGAAGACTGGTATCTGTGGTATTGTCCTGGGTTTGGGTCTGTGTCTGGGACTCTGATGAAAGTGTGCTCTAAACTCTTGTCTGTGAGCGACAAATCAGAAAAATAAAAAAATAAAAAAATTCCACTTTTATAATGAGATGCACCTGAAATAGGCCTATGATACATTACCTCCACTGGTGTTACTAGGGACTCAAGGAGATCCTCTACATTTACATCCTGATCACATTACCTATCCTGCCTGAAATTGGTAGAGGTGTCCCTGTCCTGGATGTATGGCTCCGGGAAGTTGAGGATGGACATGTAATTCCACACCTGACTGCCTCCTCTCTTTCTCCTCATTTCTCTCTCTCCTGTAGGTGTCCCTCAGGTACTTGCATTTTTTGCAACATTTTTCTACTGAAATTTGTAAGGGTACAAAGATTATGGACTTGTGTGCCACAAACAAGAAAGCATTAGTTTAACTTATGTTTAATTTTTGTCTGTGTTTAAATTTTATAGCCAACGGATTAGCATTAACCCACGCCAGCACTAGTCTGTTTTGATACACAACTTGAAACAAGGAGGATTTTCAGATTTTCAAGTGTGTTTATATATAGACACTTTACATACTTTTTAAGTAGTAACAACCTGACTTTTGCAGCTGTAACAAAGTTTCATGAAGTTAAGCTACAAGCAGTTGCAACAAAAGTATCCTTTGAAGTGAAACAAAAGTAGCTGTTGACGCCGGTGAAGTTAGCAAGCTACACTACTTTTTTTCTGATTAACAGGCTGACTCTAGCTGACTGCTGCTTACTTGGTAGACCAATGGCGAACCAAACGTTCCTCCAAGCATTGTTTTTCATGTTGACATTGTGGTAGTCTGGGGATGTCATCTGGTACATGGATACTCAGAGACCATCAGTATCAACTTCTCATCCATTGTTGTTGTTCAGAATGTAATGTTGGTCTGTGACGGTTGGTCTTTGTGGTATTTGTCCCACCTTATTGTTTACATCTCACAGCAGCTGGGACTGCTTCATAAAGTTCATAAAAACCACAGTGACATTGGTGTCGATGTTGGCACTTCAGACCCAGTCAGCAATAAAATGAAAACACATGTTCTTAAAAATAGTTGCTCTGTGTACATAGGCCTTTAGAATCTATTCATGAAGCTGCTGAGGGAGCAACTTTTACTCAGGACTTTAGGAAATTCTTAGGTTCATACCCGAAAAAATATCAAGGGTGGTACTGGATGCTTGGTGACTACTTGCAACTACTTGCAGGTGGTGGAGTGGCTACCAATAGTTGTGACTAATTAGATGTTGCAAAAAAAAAGAAACAAAGAGGAAATCTATTCAATTCAGTTCAATTTTATTTATATTTCGCCAATTCATAACAGAAGTTATCTCATTGCACTTTTCCTATAGAGTAGGTCTGGATCGTTCTCTTATATAATATTATTTACAGAGACCCAGCAATTCCCATGAGAGAGAGAGAGAGAGAGAGAGAGAGGTAAACTATTCTGTAGTATTCTAAATAAAAGAATACTTGAATTTCCTTTAAGTACACACCATCTTGAGTAAAAATCAAATTGGCTTCCTCCCAAAACACCGCACCACCAACCATGTATTTACTCTTCACTCTTTAACAAACAGGTACACAAAACATAAAATGGTAAGATATTTGCTTGTTTTATTGACTTCAAGAAAGCTTTCGACTCTATTTGGCATGAAGGGCTCTATTACAGACTTTTACGTTGTGGTATAGGGGGCAAAATGTATGATCTGGTTAAATCAATGTATTTGGAAAATAGATGTGCTGTAAAAATTGTAGACAAACAAATTGAATCCTTCACCCAGAGAAGAAGTGCTCATCAGGGCTGCAACTTAAGCCCAACTTTATTTAATGTGTATATAATAATAATAATAATAATGATATGAGCTTGCTGTACAGTTGCTCCAGGCCTCTCCCTCCTAGATAGAGAAGTGAAGTCTCTATTTTACACTGATGATCTTGTTCTACTGTCTCCTCCTGAACAAGGACTACAGCAACAGCTGGGTATAGTAGAAAAGTACTGTCAGAACTGGGCCCTGGCAGTAAATATGAAGAAAACTAATGTTGTGATATACCTACCTTGGTATAACCATAACAGCATCAGGGAGTTTCAACATGGCAGTGAATGCAATAAAAGTAAAAGCTCTAAGAGCTCTAAATGCAACTAAGAGACATTTTTATAATTTTCAAATACCAATTAAAATCTGGCTTAAAATATTTGAAAGTGTCATCAAGCCCAGTGCGCTGTATGGTAGTGGAGTATGGGGTCTACTCAGTCATAGCTATACCCGTTGGGACAAACATCCAACAGAATCTTTACATTCAGAATTCTGCAGATCCATTTTACATGTACACAGAAAAACACCAACAAATGCATGTAGAGCAGAATTAGGCAGATACCCACTGATAATTAACATTCCAAAGAGAGCACTCACATTTTTTAATCACCTTAAATCCAGCCCCCTAGACACCCTCCATTCCAAAGCCCTCCAAAACCCAAGAGCTGAGCCCAGAAAAGAGTCCATGTCAGTTCGTGCTGAGACTAACTGCCCCTCCTCAGACACACGCTGAGCAGTCTCACAACAACACTGCTTACCAAACACCAATCAGAGTAAACCAAATTATAAAGGATGGTAAAGAAACCTATTTGGAACATTGGAAAGAAGAAACTAGGAGCCAAAGTAGATTAGAATGTTCTCTGGCCCTAAAAAGAGATTATGAATTGGCGAAATATCTCTTTTCTGTCAGAGATAGAAAGCAGAGACAGATCCTGACCAAGTACAGGCTCAGTGACCACAACCTGGCACTCAAAAAAGGAAGACACAAAAAATCATGGCAACCAAAAGAAAACAGAATATGTGGTCACTGTTTGACAGGTGAGGTTGAGACAGAGATGCACTTCCTCCTACAATGTACAACATTCAATGAAATAAGGAATGTTTACTTAACAAGTACAACTCTGTAATCTCAGATTTCATATTACAGTGAATGCCCCCCTGCCCCCCACACACAAAAATGTTGCAGTGTTTAGTTTTCACTTTTTGTATTTGTATTTTAACTACAAGTCTACAATTTATTATTATTATCCCATCTTACTTATCTGTATATATTTTAATATCACAATTCTTCTGTTTATTTTTATTTTACACATGCTTTGGCAATATTAACATTTTTCCCAAGCCAATAAAGCCCAACTGAATTGAATTGAGAGAGGGAGAGAGAGGGAGAGAGAGAGAGAGAGAGAGAGAGAGAGAGAGACTGCTAGGTAGCGTCTCAGGTAAATGTCTAATCCAAGCTCTCTATCAGTTCAGATCACATCATGAATTACGCATGTCACATTCAACTAGGCTGGGTCAAAAAATTTTAACCAACGATGACCTTTACTAGCTGGTTCTCTTTGTTCCCTCAACGTCAGAAGACATTTTGGTGAACTTCGACACACAAATTTGCAATGCTGACCAACTACAGAGTTGACCGAGGTGATTCCATTGAAAATAATCTATTTCAGTCTTAAATTTTGCCGTTATAAATGCTGTAGTGACCAAGCCCTTAAGCCAAGTTCATGCCATGTCAGACTTCGTAATTACAAGTTTTTGACTTGTAAATAGCATTCATGTCAACATCCAAGATGAAAATATGTCTTAATAGCATGGAAGTGCCTGAAAACCAAGCAAACATGGACACCTCATTGATGTCAGCCACATTGCTTTGTTCAATGTAGTTAAACCCATATCTAGTGGATATAGTTTATATGTGGTTAATGCCCACATTAACTCTCACATGACCACATCAGCCATCCCACAACTGTCCTGTGACGTGCACACTCAGAAGGGAATCTTTCCCATCTTTCCCATCCATCCGACATGACGTGAACGCGGAACTTACCTAATAGAAAAGGCGGTGTTGACCCTAATGCTAAGGATGATGTCATATTTCATAACTGAGCTTATTAACTTACTAACTGCTGCAGCAATTGGTTAATAGAGAAAGGATCTATGAGGTAAAATCGTATGCACAAAAAATTAGGCAAGCTGTTAAATTGATGCTATGCCTGACAAATAAAAACAGGATTCCTGGTAGTGCTATCTGCTATTTGGAAATCAGCACAAATGTTGGGCTGGTCTTGTTAGATCCCACCTGCACTAGTTCAAGGTATTTTGTTACTTAACTTCAAAAGACATAAAAGCAGTTATCTCTGTAAATACCAGGAAGTATCCACACGTATGAACAAGGTCAGTGTGAATGCAGCTGTTGTTGATAGCAGGTTCAAATGTGAAATCCTTATGCAACTGTGTGTGTGTGTGTGTGTGTGTGTGTGTGTGCAGTCCGACATGTCAGCTTTAATGAGCTGAGAGAGCGAATGGTGCATCAATGAAATCGATATCAGAATTACCACATTGACACATTAGACTCATTTGCTTTCTGACATTTCCCTCCATGCAATTAAGCGGCTCAGATATGCAAGTTGGATCTGATTAATGCACACCGGCAAACTGCTCTCGGCTCAGTTTAGTATTCAGAGGGTGAGGTGCCTTGGATCCTAACCGGGGGAAGACAGTGTCTCGGATGGCTGCTGGTTTGCTAGGACTGCTGAGGATGGACTGGAAGGTAAACCACTCTCCTAGAGCTCATAGCGAATTGAATTTAGGACACCAACAAACAGTTGATGACCAGTTAGATTAAGAGAGAAGACATTTGTAAAAAGTTTAAAAGACACACAACCAGAATTCCACTAAACAGGTATCAATCAGATGAAAATACACTTTTATGCAACAGCAACCTACAAATAAAATCAACCACGAGTCAAAACAGGACTAGGTGCTCTATTACGATAATTTTTAGTTTTCTCTCCTTTAATCACTTAAAGAACAATTCTGTCTTATTACAACTTGGGTCTATTTTTTGTAGTTCTTGCTATCATTGCTATTTGCAATCATAACAACATTGGACTCACTGAGATCTAAGAACATGGCAACATGGGTCTGTAAAATGCAGGTAAAATTATGACCCAAACTCTTCATTGTAACCATCCATTACAAAATACAGACTGACTTCCTGGTTCAACTTTGACATAATTACTGTAGTTGTGTGCACCATTGGACTTTGCTGAGATCTGGAAACACGGCAACATTGCTACATGAATTAGCTTGGTGTGTACAATGTTGCTATTGCAGCTTTGGAATGATGGCCTAGACTGAAGTTGTAATAAAGTGGAATTAACTATTTCAGTGCCGTCTGTTCCCACAAATCCTCCTTTGACAGGAGGTTGTTGTTATATCAAACCTGTTAGGAATGGATGCTCTATTGTTAGCAGATGAATTATAGCATCTATTTATACTTAGAATTGATTGAATTGAAAGGGGAATGATCCCAGCTATGGTGTAATCAACAGAGCCGGGAGATCTGGATAAGCAGTTTGATTGTGTTTAATGGAACAAGGAAACTAAGTGGAAGATATGAATTTATCTGGAATAAGGGAATATTACAAATATTTAAATTAAAGAGGACATAGGGCATGTTAGAGATTGTGAAGGTTAGGGTTAGGAGTTTTCAAAGTTAAAATTCACAGGAATCTTATACTGAAAAATGGTTAACAGTGGCACAAACATTTGACTTTAGAGTGGCATCTTGGCGTCAGTCTGGGTGTGTGTGGCGCAGGTGACTGAACCGCCTTGTCCTTGTCACAGCGGGACAATGGGCCCAGCCAGAAAACGTCTAGCCATGACAGCAGCTCCAGTGATCTCTCCATGGCTCTGCTTGGCCTGCTGAGTGATCCTTCCATGAAAGGCCACCGCCTCATTCCTCTCACTCTGTCTACCCAGCCCTCTCATCCAAATACCCAACCACATTCCCTCTCCCACGCTTGTTCCAGCCCAGTGGTATCATCTGTCTCAGTGCCACTTGGCAACACCTTACATGATTTGTGCCTGGGCAAACATTTAACGAAATGTATCCCATTCAAAATATAGCATTACATCCCGCTGTTTCAATATTTGAGTGCTTCTGAGTAGCCATGGCTTCTGAGACAAGAGGTCAAGTTGGCCAAACATTCCCCTGCATCTAAGGAGAGCACAGGTCAGGGCCGCAACAGAAACCCAATGAAAGGCAACACAGCAAAGGCAAACCAGGTCAAATGCCTCAGATTTTGCTTTGCACAGTTCCTTCTGTAGGCAGGTTATGTCAGTAAGCCTTTGGACATAGAGGGGAGAGTTCCTCCTGAAGTCAGAGAAGAAAACGTGTACAAATCTGCTGTGTCCCAGCTTGGATGTCAATGCATGTGTAAGTTCCATTTACTAATACGTCAACTGTTGCCGTCTGTATCATCCATCTACTGGATACAATGCAATTTGATTGATAATATATTAATTATGCAATCACTTTTTGTCTCTGGGAAACCCCAGATCAATGCTAATTCAACATTTTAATTAGATTTCACACAAAAGAATGACTATGCATGACTATTTTATTTTTCTGTTGTGAATGTCCACATGTTCCTATGATGGTGTATATACCCTGACAGCAGTAAATTATGAAAGAAAACACTTAATAACACTACCGGTATTAGTATTTTTTACAACAATAGTCAAACATTTGTTTTATTTTTTAAACAGATCAATTTTAAAACAAATTAATTATTATTAATAGAAATAATCCAAAATGTTTTAACATACTGTATACACCCATTCACCACCAGCTCCTTCCCTCATGACATTCCTTTTAAGGTCTCAGTACTCTTAAAAGGAACTAGTTTGTACGAAGTGTCATGCGACCACATCTAAAAGCAAAAGTGTATATTTTCCAAATGTTCCAAATGGCCACACTCAAAGGCAGGGTGAAAAGCCTGCTGTCATAGCCTCTGGTTGGCTGCATCCCACTACCTCCCTGATCTCTCTCCAAGAATTATGTGTCTTTTGCATGTCTTTGTAGTCTTGACATGACAAATCATCCAACTGGGGATTACGGCATGCATTTTGAGACAGTCTGTCCTCAAAAACATTATTGGTGTCGCATTTGGTTTTTCACATGAAAAGTGACAGAAGAAGTGGTGTGTAGAATGAAAAAAACAGTTTGAGAGTGAAGTTTAAATCTTGCCTACTTTCACACCTCCATCTGCCTGGCCAATCACAGCGTAAAGTGGACATAGATGATCTGACAAGCATTTTGTTATAAACATACTGGGGCCTTTAAACATTCCCATCCTATAGACTGCTTGACTGTAATAGGGTGACCAAATCTGTGGATTTTGCTTAATGCTGAAGGGCATTTTCTCAATTTTAGATATATTCACCTTTTAAAGGCACTTGCATAAAATGATACCCACGTGTTTTATATCAAAATGTGCAGAAAAACCTCAGCTCTCTGTATAATGAGGTATAATTTGTCCTAGAGCATTGTGTAAGAGAAAATTTGGCCCTAAAGCTGAAAAGCTGAAGCCAGATATTGAAATTCTTCAAATCTCATACAAAACATACCTTTACTAAAATAGACAAATTGTTTTGGTGCTTGAAATGGGCTTAAAAAAAGTATTCGGTTCACCAAAAAAGTGTAATAAATGAATGAAATAGTAGATACATGTATAATAAATGTCTAAAATGAAGTGTCTCTCTATTTTCACCAAATATTAGAGGCACTGAGATAAAATAGGACTGAATAATGACTTTACACTACATATCAAGCTTCATGTGGTGGAAGACCTCAGGCGGACAGCCTGGGGGCAGGACAGAAGCAGAGCTGGGAACCTCAGACGGACAGCCTGGGGGCTGGACAGGTGCAGCGCAGAAAACCTCAGGCGGACAGCCACAGGGCAGGACAGAAGAGCAGAGCAGGTCAGGGGGGCAACCAGGAGGCAGGTCTGAACGGCTGAGCAGGTCCAGGTGATGACCAGAGGTGCGGAACAACTTAGGTGGTCTGCGACAAAGGCGAAACCCCTCTGGGGTTCGAACATGATGCCGGCGGCGAAGACAAAGGCTCTCTGGAGCCCGGTGACGAAGGCAGAACCCCTCGAGAGGCCGACGGCAAAGGCAGGACCTCTCAGATGGTTGAGCTGGTGGTCAGCAACGTGGCAGGACTGGAGGCCAGCGACAGGAAAGCAGGATCACCGGCACACCTGACATGGATCACCCAATCAACTCCCACAGTATATCTACCTGGCTCTACCATGCAACCGGCGCCAGATCATCTCAGTACTCAGTACGGTACCTTCGCTACGGCTCCAAACCCGACCAAGTTAAGTTCTTGTTGCTCACTGTTGTTGTCTCCCGTGTAACCTTGTCTGTCTCTGTCGCAGATTTACTCCCTGCCGGTGATCACAGCCACCTTGTCCTCTCCGATCTCTGCAAACTGCCTTTCCTGTTCTGCCTGCCACGCTACACGAGCCATCTCCAGAACCCACTCTCACTGTCTCCGCCCCTGAGCCCAGCCGGTTCACGGACTGTCAGCAAACCTCACTACCAGCTCCAGCGGACTACGCTTGACTTGCCTGGTCTGGAAGAGTGTTCATTGACTAGTGATTGTTTACCCTGTTACAATAAAGACGATTAAAACTAATATCCAGCTCTCCACCTCACTGTGTTCTGCTTTTGGGTCCTTAGATTGTGCACTACAACATTATCTTTGATAATTCTCATAGCCATAATTAATTGATCGCACCTACACAAGTGGGTGCCCCCCTTAAACATTGTAAATCCCAGCAAATATAATGTGCATGTTTCTATGTTTTTTTTTAAACCAAGTATTTACTATGTATTAAAAAAACTGAAAAAAAACACATTTACAATATTTGCATAATGGGCATGTTTTCATGTTAGTGACCTGGTGGCAGGCAGAGAAGGAAATGATGCTGCATGTGGTTCACCTGGCCCTGGCAGCTGTGAATCCTCTATGTAAAAAAATAAATAAATACATTTTTAGGACATTCATTACTAAGAAAGAAAAGTTATTCACACCTAAGAGGAAATGTGGAGGAGGTGTGATGCTCTGACTGCTTCTCTTCTGCCCTGTCATCCTTGCGCGCAAGGACCATGTTAATCTTTTCTGCATCTATTCCAATTTCTCATATGTGCTACCTTTGTGCTGTAGACAGTTCAATATCTATAATGTCGTTAATATATAGCTTGTGAATAGAGTGGAGAATCTAGCAGCTAAAGAGCCAGAAGACTCTTTTCCTCAGAAGACCTAAAGAGTAGATTGAATAAAAATTTTTGTTTTCATTGAAAACTGCATATTATCTTGAGCATTTTATTTAAATCCTGTCCAAACCATCCTGGCACAACAAAAGTCACAGAACACAAACAAAATACTAATATGAGTCAATATTCAAAACAATGTAGGAACCATCAACAAAGCTTGTGCTGCTTGCCAAAATAAAAAAATTAAAAATTGCAGCAATATAGCCTACCTCAGCCAACTAGGTTGGGGTGCTGCAACTGGGGGTGGCACCCCTACTTCCTGCAGCTATTTCTTTCCTGCATTGTCTTGGTCAATTCGGGGCCAACAAGCTTTCAATTTGTCAAATTTGACAATTTGACAAATTGTCAAATTTGTTAAATTTTTAAATGTATTAAAAAAATACATTTTTGGAAATACACTTATTCTCTTTCTTCTTAGTAAGAGAAGAATGATACCACTCATATATCTGTACGGTAAATATGAAGCTACTGCCAGCAGCTGGTTTCCCTACCTTAGCATAAAGACTGGAAGCAGAAAGATACAGCTAGCTTGGCTCTCCAAAGGAACAAAGTCTACCAACCAGCACCTCAAAAGCTCATTAACTAACATGTTATATCTCGTTTGGTTAATCTGTACAAAAAACGATGTGTAAAAATTACATGTTGTGGTGTTACAGTGGGTTATGTGCTGGACTGTTTCTTAGCCGTGTGCAATAACTTCCTGGAGTCTTTTTGTCACTGTCAGGCACCAGCGGACACTCTTAAATAAAGGAGATATAACATGTTAATTAGTGACCTTTAGAGGTGCTGGTAGGTGCAGTTTGTTTCAGTCAGGCTAGCCATTCCCCCCTGTTTCCAGTCTTTATGCTAAGCTAGGCTAACCAACTGCTGGTTCTCGCATATTTACCGACAGACTTGGAAAGAAAGCATATAAGAGTATTTCCCAAAAACTCAAACTATTTCTTGAAGGGGTATGTTTATTTTCAGTGTCTGTTTGCAAAAAGTAATCTCTGGTCACTTCTAAATTTATGCCAATTACAATAACAAACAGTCTGAACAGCCCTATCACAGAGTAGGAGATAAGCAAGACAATAGACAGGAGACAACATTAAACAGAGTCCAGAGAAAGCTCAATAGCTTCCTTCTCCTCAGAGACCGGGTAGAAAATTCAGTATCAGCACCGATCCACACTTCCATCAACATGACAGCTTGGTGCATTATAAACCAGGATCTGTTATCAATGCTTTCAGAAAGAGATGGGTTCACTGTCCCCTCTCCCATTGCAAAAATCAATATTTAGAAATTTACAAGATCAGGACAAATCCATCGCAATGCTGGCGTTATTAACACAATAAAAACATCACGGAGACAGGTATTTGCTGGGAGCCCTGACTGGATTAAAGGTCCTGTTTTTTCCTTGCCGCTCTCATCCTTCCTTTTCTTCCTCCCCCTATCTCTAATTCCCATTTTCTCCTCTCAGCCATACAATAAGCCTTCTGTAAAAGAGGTTATATAGGCCCTGCTTCCTAATATCACAGGCTGGTTTTAAGTAATGACATAAATAAAAAGGATTGTGATGTATGAAGGGGTTTGCACAGGGGTGGGTGAATGGGCTCATGTCATTCCTCCCCCCGGGAAGAAGCAGGGAATCATGGGAGAAACCAATTGAGAGCATCTATCTGCCTGATGCTACTTGCCAAAATTCCCTATAGAGACATGGCAGACTGACACAGCTGACTCTGTTTGATTTTATTTGCAAGAGCTCTATCCTGTCCTTTGAGTGGTTTGTGGTGCCTAATTCTAATTTCATTCCATTTTTAACCTATTTATTTTTACTTTCCCCTTCCCTTTAAACTCAAGATGCTGCTGATACTTATTCTTTATCAGTTTTTTGACATGTGGATGATAGCAAAGCCACCCTTACAAATTATTCTGTAACACTTTATTTGAAGTTGGGTGCATAAGACTGACATGACACCGTCATAACCATGACACCTCTCATGAACATGAAGGAGTCTTTATAAAAGTTTATGACTGTTGTCATTAAGTGTCATTTGGTCAGTTATTCAGTTAAATTCAATTCAGTTTTATTTATATAGCGCCAATTCATAACAGAAGTTATCTCATTGTGCTTTTCCTATAGAGCAGGAATATTTATATATATATATATAAATAAATATTCCTGCTATTTATAATATTATATATATATATATATATGTGTGTAACAGAGCCAATAACAACAACAACTGTAGTAGCAGTTGTCGAGCAGGAACACGGGGGCAGCAGGTGGCCCACAACCACAGATCCAGTCTCTGCAGCTCCGAAGGTAGAAATACCTGCTGAAAGCGACAGAAGGAGAGAGGAAAGAGACGAGAATGCACAAAACTACGGGAGAGAGAAGATGTCGAGTTAGTAACATGCAGTAATGGGATAAAAATGCATACAGATAGAGAGGGAGAGAAGGAGAGAGGAAAGAGGGGCATTATAGGAAGTCTCCTGGCAGTCTAGGCCTATAGCAGCATAACTAAGGGATGGTTCAGGACTCACCCAAGCCAGCCCTAACTATAAGCTTTATCAAAGAAGAAAGTCTTAAGTCTACTCTTAAATGTGGAGATGGTGTCTGCCTCCCGAACCCAAACTGGGATCTGATTCCACGGGAGAGGAGCTTGATAACTGAAGGCTCTGGCTCCTATTCTATTTTTGGAAACTCTAGGAACCACAAGTAACCCTGCATTCTGGGAGCGCAGTGTTCTTGTCGGATAATAAGATATTATGAGCTTGTTAAGATGGTGAGTGACCATTAAGAGCTTTGTATGTGAGGAGAAGGATTTTAAATCTATTCTGGATTTTACAGGGAGTCAGTGCAGAGAAGTCAATACTGGAGAAATATCATCTCTTTTTCTAGTTCTTGTCAGTACAGTAATGCCGCAGTATTCTGGTTCAGGAATAACTCAAGCCAGCTCTAACTATAAACTTTATCAAAGAGGAAAGTATTAAGCCTACTCTTAAATGTGGAGATGGTGTCTGCCTCGAGAGGAGCTTGATAACTAAAGGGCTCTGACTCCCATTCTACTTTTGGTGACTCCACGAGTAACCCTGCATTCTGGGAGCGCAGTGTTCTAGTCGGGTAATAAGGTATTATGAGTTCTTTAGGATATGATGGTGCCTGATCATTAAGAGCTTTGTATGTGAGTAGAATGATAAATTATATTATGGATTTTATAGGGAGCCTGTGCAGAGAAGCTAATATTGGAGAAATGATCTTGTTTCCTAGTTCTTGTCAGTACATGTGTCACAGCATTCTGGATCAATTGGAGAGTCTTAAGGGACTTATTCAGGCAGCCTGATAATAAGGAATTGCAATAGTCCAGCCTAGAAGTAACAAATGCATGGACTAGTTTTTTGGCATCACTTTGAGACAGGATGTGCCTGATTTTTGCAATGTTATGTAGATAAAAGATGGCAGTCCTTGAAGTTTGTTTCATGTAACTTCAGTTTTGTCTGAGTTTAACATCAGAAAGTTGCAGGTCATCCAGGTTTTAACGTCCTTAAGGCATGCTTGAAGTTTAGTTAACTGGTTAGTTTCATCTGGCTTGATTGATAGATATAATTGGGTATCATCTGCATAGCAATGAAAGTTTATGGAGTGTTTCCTAATAATGCCTAAAGAAAGCATATATAAAAGGTGAATAGAATCGGTCCAAGCACAGAACCTTGTGGAACTCCGTGACTAACTTTGGCGTTCAAATGAGATGTCTTTGTTATGACAACTTACGTTAAGTATTTTAGAGACGGTCTTCCCGCTAAATTTTTACCAATCTGAAAACCGTATTTTGACATGTCTACTTCCACTTAAAACTGATTATCACTACTATTTTATTACTAATACATTACTGGCAGACTGCTCACATGTTAACAACTGGTTTTTATGTTTGTCAGTTAACCACTAAACCTGTTTCTGGCTTCAAATATTATTTGAGAAAGAAGTGACACCTTTAATTGTAATTATGTAATTGTATGTTTGACACTTATTTGATTATAGTGAAACCTTAGAAAGAACATACATGGTGTTGGGCCTCGTCTAGCCTCACCATGTGTGAGGGACAAAAGACAGGTGTACCTGGAAAAGCCAAAGCCTTCATTAAGAGGCTTGACTTAGAAACAAAGAACAGACAATAGGAAAGCGTCAAGCTGACACAATCATTAATTCACACCTGAATGTGAACATGAGACGAGACCTTGTTTGAATGTGAGATCTCAGTTGAATCTAAACAACGGACTCCTATTGGATGAGACACGCGAGACAGCACATGAAATCTCAGCGCATAGCTATGACTACAACTTTATGAAGCCTGGCGCTTCACATTGCCCACTGCCATTTCTACAGTAACCCATTTACTAAAGGAGGCACATCATATCTCTCTCCACTGCACCTGCCGTTACCACAAGAAGACGCTTTTCACGTGAGCTTTAATTGCTGGATGAGAAACAGACTGTTTTGTGTTTGCTGAACACTTTTTGGATCCTGATCATTTACTCCCCATAACGATCCCGTACCTGCAGAAGGAAGAGACACAGACCCACTGTTCCCTTCACGGAGAGCAAGATCGCCGCTGAGCCCCTCTCCCTACCGACGACAGCCTACTGCTGCCCCGAAAGGAACAGTTTTGCCATTGGACCCGGCGTGTGTTAGCACATTTCATTTTGTATCCGTACCATAGCTTTAGCGACTGTGGGAGCTAATAACTGTGCTTTATCAGACTAAGGTCCAGTAACACAGCCGTTGTACGAATGTCTACTGCCAGATTACTGTGTGACAAAGGGACAGGTAATATGCTTTGCCACGGCATTTGAGATCCCTTGTGCCTTACTCTGTGTGCTTTCCTCTCTCTCCACTAACCCACACACCTTTACACGTACATTTACATCCTTATACAAATCTCAAACGGCCCAGCTAACGGCCCAGATAACATGGTAGCTTAGCCAGCTAAGCTGCACTCTATTGTCGCACACACACCCACACACACACACGTCTTACATGCTTGCTCATTGTTGCATGCTTATTGTGTTTAAACTAGACGATAGTGGTTGTTAGCTGAAGTTATTGATTGTTAATAAGTGCTCAGGTTAAATAAACGCCACTGTATCTTTTAAAGAGCAGTTGCCTGTGGTTAATGTGTGTACATGTTGTGATAATAGCTGGTTACAACAGTCAGTGCTAGGATCTCACCCTTCACTGTCCCCCCTTTTAATGTAAAATAATACCTTAAATATCAAAAAATATGGTGGACAGCCACCTTTGAGACTGTTTTTCACATTTGGTTATTGGTCCCTGATCACAGGGTGGTGCCCCTTAATTATGAATCTATATTAATAATTTTGATAATATTAATAATTTTATAAATATTCATAAAAATCTTTGATATTTCCGGTAATACAATGGTGTGAAAGTGTTTGCATGTTTGTCACACTTAAATGTTTCAGATCAAACAAATTTAAATATTAGTCAAAGATAACACAAGTAAACATAAAATGCAGTATTTAAATGAAGGTTGATACTAAGGGAAAACAAAATCCAAACCTACATGGCCCTGTGTGAAATAGTGATTGCCCCCTAAACCTAATAACTGGTTGGGCCACCCTTAGCAGCAACAACTGCAATCAAGCATTTGCGATAACTTGCAATGAGTCTTTTACAGCACTGTGGAGGAAGTTTGGCCCATTCATCTTTGCAGAATTGTCACATTCAGCCACATTGGAGGGATTTCGAGCATGAACTGCCTTTTTAAGGTCATGCCACAGCATCTCAATAGGATTCAGGTCAGGACTTTGACTAGGCCACTCCAAAGTCTTCATTTTGTTCTTCTTCAGCCATTCAGAGGTGGACTTGCTGGTGTGTTTTGGATCATTGTCCTGCTGCAGAACCCAAGTTCACTTCAGCTTGAGGTCACAAACAGATGGCCGGACATTCTTCTTTAGGAGTTTTTGGTAAACAAAAGAATTCATGGCTCCATTTATCACAGCAAGTCGTCCAGGTCCTGAAGCAGCAAAACAGCCCCAGACCATCACACTACCACCACCATATTTTACTGTTGGTATGATGTTCCTTTTCTGAAATGCGGTGTTACTTTACTTTACACCATTGAGTCTGGTTCTGTCCAAGGTTTCTGCCCTCTTTAAGGAAGTTTTTCCTTGCCACTGTTGCCAAATACTTGCTCATGGTGGGATTTGTTGGATCTCTGTAATTAATATTATAAAGAGTACGGTCTAGATCTGCTCTATAGGAAAAGCGCTATGAGATAATTTGTTATGAATTGGCGCTATATAAATAAAATTTAATTGAACTTTTACGCCAGATGTAATGGGACACACACCTTCCAAAAAGTTCAACTTTTGTCTCATCTGTCCGCAGAGTATTTTCCCAAAAGTCTTGGGGATCATCAAGATGTTTTCTGGCAAAAATTAGACAAGCCTTAATGTTCTTTTTGCTCGGCAGTGGTTTTTGTCTTGGAACTCTGCCATGCAGGCCATTTTTGCCCAGTCTCTTTCTTATGGTGGAGTTATGAACACTGTCCTTAATTGAGGCAAGTGAGGCCTGCAGTTCTTTGGATGTTGTTGTGTGGTCTTTTCTGATCTCTTGGATGAGTCATCGCTGCACTCTTTGGGTAATTTTGGTCAGCCGGCCATTTCTGGGAAGGTTCACCACTGTTCCATGTTTTCGCCATTTGTGGATAATGGCACTCACTGTTGTTCACTGGAGTCCCAAAGCTTTAGAAATGGCTTTATAACCTTTTCCAGACTGATAGATCTCAATTACTTTCTTTCTCATTTGTTCCTGAATTTCTTTGGATCTCGGCATGATGTCTAGCTTTTGAAGATCTTTTGGTCTACTTCACTTTGTCAGGGAGGTCCTATTTAAGTGATTTCTTGATTGAGAACAGGTGTGGCAGTAATCAGGCCTGGGTGTGGCTAGAGAAATTGAACTCAGGTGTGATAAACCACAGTTAAGTTATGTTTTAACAGGTGGGGCAATCACTTTTTCACACAGGGCCATGTAGGTTTGGATTTTTCCCCCCTTAATAATAACAACCTCCATTTAAAGACAGCATTTTGTGTTTACTTGTATTATCTTTGACCAATATTAGAATTTGTTTGATGATCTGAAACATTTCAATCTGACAAACATGCAAAAAAATAATAAATCAATGATGTGAGCTGTATAAATCTGTCTATATACTGAACTTTATGACATTAAACCTCAGTTAAACCAGGATTGCAGCAGGTTTAAGTTAAACCTCAGACACAGTGACCTGATGGTTGGGAACCGAGGTTGGTTAGAGTGAGCAATTCTTACCAATAATGTTTTTCATGTGTCACTGAATATAATCTGGGGTTATGCAGAATCCTTTTTGTTGTTCAACTGTGCCACAAATGCATGACAGTAGTTCTCAGTTCTCATTTGTAGCTCAAGGAATGTCGGTTGGTCGGTCAGTTCACCACATTGGTCCAGACTGAATTGACAAATAGACAAATATTGGATGGATTGCCCTGAAATTTGATACACATACAGTGGGTACGGAAAGTCAGACCCCTTTAAATTTTTCAGTCTTTGTTTCATTGCAGCCATTTGCTAAAAAAATCAAAAAAGTTCATTTTAGTTCTCATTAATGTTTTGCAAATTTATTAAAAAAGACAAACTGAAATATCACATAAGTATTCAGACCCTTTGCTGTGACACTCATATTTAACTCACATGCTGTCCATTTCTTCTGATCCTCCTTGAGATGTTTCTACTCCTTCATTGGAGTCCAGCTGTGTTTAACTAAACTGATTGGACTTGATTAGGAAAGGCACACACCTGTCTATATAAGACCTTACAGCTCACAGTGCAGGTCAGAGCAAATGAGAATCATGAGGTTGAAGTAACTGCCCAAGGAGCTCAGAGACAGAATTGTGGCAAGGCATGGATCTGGCCAAGGTTACAAAAGAATTTCTGCAGCACTCAAGGTTCCTAAGAGCACAGTGGCCTCCATAATCCTTAAATTAAAGAAGTTTGGGACGACCAGAACTCTTCCTAGACCTGGCCGTCCAGCCAAACTGAGCAATCGTGGGAGAAGAGCCTTGGTGAAAGAGGTAAATAAGACCCCAAAGATCACTGTGGCTGAGCTCCAGAGATGCAGTAGGGAGATGGGAGAAAGTTCTAGTAAGTCTACTATCACTGCAGCCCTCCACCAGTCAGGGCTTTATGACAGAGTGGGCCGACGGAAGCCTCTCCTCAGTGCAAGACATATGAAAGCCCGCATAGAATTTGCCAAAAACACATGAAGGACTCCCAGACTATGAGAAATAAGATCATAGCGGTATGTGTGGAGGAAACCAGGCACTGCTCATCACCTGCCCAATACAATCCCAACAGTGAAACATGGTGGTGGCATTTTAACCCCTCATAAAAACTCTGTGACCATTCTTGACTGGCCCAGCCAGAGCCCTGACCTAAACCCAATTGAGCATCTCTGGAGAGACCTGAAAATGGATGTCCACCAACGTTCACCATCCAACCTGACGGAACTGGAAAGGATCTGCAAGGAAGAATGGCAGAGGATCCCCAAATCCAGGTGTGAAACTTGTTGCATCATTCCCAAGAAGACTCATGGCTGTACTAGCTCAAAAGGGTGCTTCTACTCAATACTGAGCAAAGGGTCTGAATACTTATGACCATGTGATATTTCAGTTTTTCTTTTTTAATAAATTTGCAAAGATTTCTACATTTGTTTTTTTTCTGTCAAGATGGGATGCTGAGTGTACATTAATGAGAAATAAAATGAACTTTTTGGATTTTAGCAAATGGCTGCAATGAAACAAACGGTGAAACATTTAAAGGGGTCTGAATACTTTCCGTACCCACTGTATGCATGTCTTGTCTACTGACAAGGCTTTTTTATCATGAATAGTATTGCAGAAATTTGGCCACTTGTTTCTGTCCCTGCTGCCAGCTTTGTCACAGTTAAATGATCTGTAGTAAATTAAGAGTGTTCCTGACAGAACTGCAGAAACTGTTCACTCGCTACTATAGAAACTGATTAGTCATTTCAACTGTACAGGATAATTTGGTACTCCACTGAATTTGAGTGAGAGTTGAAAATGGATTGGACCTTGTAATATAGAGCAAACCTTATGGTGGTTGTTTCCTGTGACCCTCTGAAAGTTTCTCTTGACCCTGGTCTCTACTCTGCCATTTGAGAAACACTACATTAGACCATCCAGGCTGTCATGTCAGCCTGAATCTCGTTATCTCCGCAGAGAGACCTTGGTTTACAGGAACCTAATGACTTCCCTTAATGACATGTCTCCATGGAGATAAGCGGACATCACCTGGAAACCATGACTGTAGTGCCTGATGGCCAGGAAGACAATTTAAGGCCATTTCATGTCCACACAATCACACACTCTCTCAAACTCTTGTGTGGGCAAAGTGTATCTGGGTTACACATTCTTGGAGACTTGCTAAGGTACACACACACACACACACACACACGCAAGCACACACACGCAAGCACATATCTCTCTACTCTCTTGCCTCTGAGGTAATGACCACACACTTTGCAGTGTAGACAGCCACAATTGGGACTATATGTGCAGCCCTCTCTCAGCTAATCTGTTGGCTGATATTGAAGAGTAATCTGCAACAATGAATAGCACATTGTCTCCACTGTACATCCTGTCATTTCCCCTTTTACTGTAATTGAAAAGTAGCAGTCTCCAATGTGTAAAACATGCTCTGCAGCCCTGAGTTGTCGCCAAACCACTGAAAACTGACTTTAAAATGCCTAAATTGTGTGTGTCAGTCTCTGGGGACAAATCAGTACTTCTAAATCCCTGAAAGTTTTGAGGGCAAGTGGATGCTTGCATTTTTAGAGTGTTATGAAACTAGTGAGCCTTGAGGTGTATATAGTATCAGTAGCAATAAATAAGAAAAAACTAACAAGGGAAAACTAATATTGCACGGAAGTAGTACACAGAATATTGCACAATTATTATTAATTATGGCAGAGATGTAATGCTCAATGTCCAGTTTAGTGACCTAGGGTCAAACAGACTAACCCTTAGAGGGAGGAGTTAAAGAGTCTGATGGCCACAGGCAGGAATGACTTCCTGTGGCGCTCTGTGGTGCTTTTTGGGGGGATGAGTCTTCCGCTGAAGGTGCTCCTTTGCTTGACCAGCACGTCATGGAGCGGGTGAGAGACACTGTCCAAGATGGCATGTAGTTTGGCCAGCATCCTCCTCTCACCCCCACAATGTCACTGGCCTTACGGATCAATTTGTTGGGCATGTTAGCGTCCACTACCCTCAACCTGCTGCCCCAGCATGCAACAGCATACAGGATAGCACTGGCCACCACAGACTCATAGAACATCTTCAGCATGGTCCGGCAGATGTTGAAGGACCTCAGCCTCCTCAGAAAATAGAGGCGGCTCTGGCCCTTCCTATAAACAGCTTGAGTGTTCTTGGTCCAGTCCAGTTTGTTATCTAAGTGTACTCCCAAAATAAGGGAAATATATGTATGTAACACCTAAATTGCCCCCCACCCCACACACACAGGTAGGTAGGTATTAAAAAAGAAATCAAGAAATAAATCATTAGTATATCAAGCAGCTACTGACATGTCCACCTCTAGTCCATATTGATATAAGTAGGTTCATCCCACACAATGAGCCCCTATTAGATAGGGGATGGAGAGGAGGAGATGTTGCCTATTAGATATGCAACAAAAGTTGCAGCAAATACCACAACACCACCGGTCAAACACGCTGTTCACGCTCAAATAAGGATGACTGTGAAAAATATTATGAACTAAACAATAGTAACGTCATGAGTAGCCTACATTTCCAGACTCATTGTGCTATACCCCCATTAACAAATCCAAATGCTGTTTTTCAAAGAATGTCTACAGTTAACATTTTGGTGAACATGATACAAGCATGACCAAAGTCCACTTTTTTTTGCTTTTTTTTTTTTTTGTGAAAAAACATTTTACATCAACACCATTTTCTCTTTGATCTCCATGCTGGCAATTTTCAAGTCACATTAATTGATTTTTCACATCAAGCTAACAGACAGAAACCCCTGAATATTATTACCTTTTTATAAAGATGGCCTAGCCATCATGAAAACTTATTTTATTCATTTGGATGTGTTTGTGTCCACCTGATAAATGTAAGTCCAATATTCTCTCTCTTTTAGCTCTGGTTTGTTCTCCATCAATTTTAATAACTTTAATTATGGCTGCATTTCTTTGAAGTTTGCCAGTTTCAGGGCCATGTAAATGTCAACAGCAGTCAGTTTATACATTGAACCGCCACGGGGTCATTTTAACCCCTCATAAAAACAGCTGTATGATGCTGCCCTCAACCTTCGCGCCATGTCCAGCATGCCCATTGTTTAGTCAGACTACACATAGCCTAGCTTACAAAGATATAAACTAAGATATAAAAAACAAAAAATGGACAGTAACAGAAGAAACCTAAATTTCCAAGAGGCACTGGAAATGCTTCAGGACATGAGTGAGGGAGAATCTATTGGGGGAGAGGTATCGATGGGGACTGACTCATCATTTTCCCCTGATGAATCGTCTTTATCTGAGAAATACGAGCTTCCACCCCCACCAAGAAAAAGGCCTAGGCCCATCAATTGGTGGAGCTACAAGATGATGCCAATAAAAAGCCAGACAGTTCACTCTTACAACAAGACCAAGGTTGGAGTGGACATGCTAGACAAGATGACAAGTCAGTACTCAAGCTGCTACCTGAAGATGACCAATCACAGTGTTGATAATGTAATCAATGCATGTGTCCTGTACCGGCGCTGCATGGAGAAAATAAGCTGTTGTACAGCGAGCACATCGCATCACAAACACCAAATGTGCTGTTGGCCATGCCGACCCTACCTGAAGAGAAGAAAAGGCATAAAAAAACCCCAACAAAAATGTGTGTGCCAAGTGCCAACAGTGCACTGTGAAAGTCTATGCAGTGTGTGCTGATTGTGAGTAGTGTGTGTGTGTGTGCGCATGTGAATGAGAGAGGGAGAGTACGTGTGTCTTTTTCTGCTGAAGCTCAGGTTCTGTTCATTTGCTCAAAGTGTAACAAAATAACTGTTTATTATTAAAAAAATATATATTTTAGCTAATGTTCTTCTCCATCGATTAAATGATTTCAAAATGTTCATGGTTTAATTTAGTGCCTATGTCATGTTTTAAATAGTTGTATTTAATTCATTGGGCAGGTTCGCAACACTCCTCAGGAAGGAGTTTGGCCCGCCAAACGTTAAGTCGTCAGTCAGTCCTCAGCCCGCACCTCTACAGACCACTCTCCAGTCTACCAACCCACTACCTGCCTGCACCAACGCTCCGCTGCCAAGCTGCTCACCTGCTCCGCCACCCAGCTGCTCACCTGCTCCGCCTCCCAGCTGCTCACCTGCATCATCACTTCCTGCAGGATGGCAGCAGCTCCCGAGCTCTCCGCTGAACCGCAGCAGCTTCCCGCTCCTGAGCTCTCCACCGGACCGCAGCAGCTCCCCGCTCCCAGACTCGCTGCTGGTTCGCAGTTGACTCCTCTCGTGGCTGGATTGCAAAAGCTCCCTGAGCTCACTGCTGGATCACAGTCCCCTTCTCTCACAGTTGGAGCGCAGCAGCTCCCTGAACTCCCTGCTGGATCGCAGGTGCCTCCTTCCCTGGCTGGGTCACAACAGCAGTCGTGGCCTCCTTTTCAGCTGGAGGAGCAGGTTCCGGACTCCCGGACACCAACGGTCCAGCCCGCTCCTCAGCCAGTCATCCCAACGTCGGCTCCATGTCCTGCTATCCCGTTGCCGGTTCCATGTCCTGCTGTCCCGATTCTGGCTCTTGCTCCCCTGTCACCAGCTTCCTGTCCTGCTGTCCCGACGCCGGGTTCAGAATCAGAATCAGAAATACTTTATTGATCCCTGAGGGGAAACTCTTTTGTTACAGCAGCTCACTATCACGTCAGTGCACACAGGAATAGAAGTACTAGCAAAAAATATAATACACTATAATACAGGTCAGAAAATAAAGTACCAAGTGGGAATAAATATAAAATAAAATAAGTGTGAGGTACCAAGTGGGTTTACCGGTTGATGATGATAATACGGTATAATGTAATGTAATGCATGAACTGTCAAGTTAAGTGTAGCTTATTAAGCTTATAATGAGACGGAGGATATTGCACAGCAGTAATAGAGGTATGAGTAACATCAATATCAATAAATAGGGAATTTTAAACTAAAATATTGCACAGGAGTATTACACAGAATATTGCACAAGTAAGTATTGCAAAGATGTAATGATCAATGTCCAGTTTAATGACTTAAGGTCATACAGACTACACTTAGAGGTAGAAGTTAAAGAGTTTGATGGTCACAGGCAGGAATGTCTTCCTGTGGCGCTCTGTGGTACTTTTTGGGGGGATGAGTCTTCCGGTGAAGGTACTCCTTTGCTTGACCAGCACGTCATAGAGTGGGTGGGAGACACTGTCCAAGATAGCATGTAGTTTGGCCAGCATCCTCCTCTCTGACACCACCGACAGAGAGTCCAGCTCCACAATGTCACTGGCCTTACGGATCAATTTGTTGGGCATGTTAGCGTCCACTACCCTCAACCTGCTGCCCCAGCATGCAACAGCATACAGGATAGCACTGGCCACCACAGACTCATAAAACATCTTCAGCATTGTCTGGCAGATGTTGAAGGACCTCAGCCTCCTCAGAAAATAGAGGCGGCTCTGGCCCTTCCTGTACAGAGCTTGAGTGTTCTTAGCCCAGTCCAATTTGTTGTCCATGTGTACTCCCAGGTACTTGTAATCCTCCAATGTCCACACTGACCACCTGGATGGAATCTGGGGTCACTGGTGCCTTGGCCCTTTGTAGGTCTACAACCAGCTCCTTAGACTTTGTCGCATTGAGCTACAGATGGTTCTGCTCACACCATGAGACATGGGTGGAGTCATTAGTGTGAAGAGGGCCATTAGCCTGATAGCCAGTTGAGGGGGGAGTAGGACTCTCCCAGGAAGATGGGGGAGGGCGGAGCAGAGTACTCGGAGGAGGTTGAGGGCCAACAGCAGCTGAGTTAGAGGGGGGATGAGCAGGAGCCGGTGTGTCAAATCTGTTAAAGAACAGATTAAGTTAATTGGCCCTGTCCAAGCTGCCTTCAGCTCCTCTGCTGCCAGTCAGTCTGAAGCCTGTGATGCTCTTCATGCCGCTCCAGACCTCTCTCGTGGTGTTCCGCTCCAGCTTCCTCCTGTAGTTCTCCTTGGCCTCCCTGATCTTCACCTTCAGGTCAGCCTGGATTGCCCTCACCTCCTTGCTATTACCATCAGTAAAGGCCCTCGTCTTGGCTTTCAGGATGTCCTTTGTTACCCACGGTTTGTTATTTGGATAACAATGGACCATCTTAGTTGGGACATTGCAGTCCACACAGAAGTTAATGTAGCCACTAATGCACTCAGTGAGCCTGTCAATGTCCTCTCCATGAGGCTCACAGTGCATCCCAGTTTGTCACCTTAAAACATTCCTGCAGTGTCTCATAGGCCTCCTCTGACCATCTCCTCACTGTCCTTGTGGTCGCAGGCTGCCTTTTAACCAGAGGCACATAGCAGGGTTTGAGGTGAGCCAGGTTGTGGTCTGACCTACCCAGGGGGGAAGAGCTGTATGCGCCCTTAACTTTAGTATACAGCAGGTCCAGAGTCCTCTCCTCTCTAGTGGGACAATCCACATACTGGGTGAAATTAATCACTGTTCTTGAAACACTGACATGGTTGAAGTCACCCGAGTTTAATATGAGTGCACTCGGGTGTTGAGTCTGGAATTGTGCTGTGGCGGTGTGAATGGCGTTGCACGCCGATGCCGGATTAGCAGAGGAGGGGATGTAAACAGCCACAATAATGGCATGTGAGAATTCACGTGGCAGATAATATGGCCGGAGTCCCACAGCTAACAGTTCAATGTCCGGGCTACAGATACTCTGCTTGATAGTAATGTGACCAGGGTTACACCATCTGTTGTTAACCAGAATAGCAAGCCCGCCGCCTTTCTGCTTACCGCTCCCGTTGTGATCCCTGTTGGCCTGAACAGTCTGAAAGCCGTCGATGGAAACGTTATGATCTGGGATATAACCTGGAGTAGCCATGTCTCTGAGAAGCACATCAAACTACACTTGGAGCTACGGCAACAGGCAGCATGCACGTTGGCGCATGCGCACTTCCTGTCCTGCTGTTCCGTTGCCGACTCCCTGTCCTGAAGTCCAGATGCCGGCTCCCAGTCATACAGCCCCATCGCCGGCTCCCAGTCATACAGCCTCATCGGCGGCTCCCAGTCCGGCAGCCCCGTCCCCGGCTCCCAGTCCTGAGGTCCAGACGCTGGCGCCATGTCCTGCTGTTCCGTCGCCAGCTCCCAGTACTGCAGCCTCGTCGCCGAATCCATGTCATGCTCCAAAGCCGGTTCTCAGTCCTGATGTACCGTCGCCGACCCCTGAGCTGGTTGGCAAGCCTCCAGGTGGTTCCCGCCTTAGCCGCAGACCTCCAGACGGTTCCCGCCTCCAGCCTCCAGACGGTCCATGCCTTCGCATCCGCCTCAGGCCTCCGGAGGGTCCACGCCTTTGACACAGACCTCCAGGGGGTTCCTGCCTCTGGCATCCAGAAGGTTCCCACCTCCAGCTTCCAGAGGGTCCCAGCATTCGCTTCCACCTCAGGCCTCCAGGGGGTTCCCACCTTAGCTGTAGACCTTCAGGAGGTTCCCGCCTCTGGCTTCCAGAGGGTCCACACCTTCGCCGCAGACCTCCAGGGGGTTTCCGCCTTCACCGCAGTCCTCCAGGGAGTTCTCATCTCCGACCTCCAGAGGATCCGCGTCTGTCTCAGACCTCTGAAGGGTCCACGCCTTCGCCATAGACCTTCAGGAGGTGCCCTCGCCACAGCCAGCCTCCTGTGACCTTCCTCCTGTGCCACCAGCACTCCACCAGGCCTACAGATGGTATTGATCTTCATCGCAGATCACATGAGATCAGCCCTGTCCAGTCCCCGGGTTGTCCACCGGAGGTCCTCAGCTCCACCCTGGTTCTGCTACCAGGTCGTACGCCCTGGTCCTTAGTCCAACACTCCCCGATCCACACCGGTCCAAGCTCCTGGTCGTCCGTCCGAGGCCTCCCAGCTCCACACCTGCCCAGGCTCCGGCCGGCCGCCCGGATCAACCCGCTCCCCGTGGTGGAGGATGACCACCACGTTGGCGGGGGTTTTCGGCCCTCAGGATCTGGCCGTGGAGGGGGGGGTTACTGTCAGGGATACTCCAGGCTCCACTACCCACTAATGATCCACACCTGCTCCCAATCACACTCCTGTTCCACATTAGCTCCCAATCACAGTCAGCATAAAACTCTACACTCACCTCAGTATGTGTCCGACCTCGTTTGAATTTAGGACTCTTTATGCCACTCGGCATAACACCTATATCGCCCTTCTCCAAGCTATCGCCCTTCTCCAAGCGATCCTCCCGTCTCCAGCGATCCTCCCTTCTCCAGCGATCTCCTGTCTCCAGTGAATCTTCCCTATCTATGAACTATTACTCTCGGGCTGTCATCTAAACAAAATACATTCTGTCTCCATCTCGGTGTCCCCTGCCTGTCTGTTCCGTAACAATTAGTTTAATGACTTAAGGTCATACAATTATATAATTAGTTGACTTGTCGGCAGTTTATTCATTTTACATTTGTGCTTTATTTAACTTTATTAACTGAATTTTAAATAGTTGTCAAGTCTTACTTATTCAAAATTAACAACTTCTATAAATGACCTGTTTGCGATTGCCAACACTGTTGATGCAGGGGGTAAAAATGACTTGGTGGTTCTAAGAGGTATTGGAATGTTGGCAGTTCTAGTGTTAAAAACAACCCACGTTGACCAAAGTGCTGTACAGATCAGAGCAGGTAGCTGAAATCACAAATAAAAGAAACAAAAATAAAAGAAGAATCAACATAAACATCAATGCACACCAGTCAAAAAAATCAGCCACGTCAGGATGATTCAAACGCCAGTGAGTAAAAGCAGTTTTAAGCCTGGAAAGTCAATGGAGGGGGCATATCTAATAGGAAGGGGGAGGCTATTCCACAGTCTAGGGGCTACAAGCGCAAAGGCGCAGTCACCCCTGAGCTTAGGTTTAGTCTCCTGAGATACTTGAACTCCTTCACTTGGGGCAACAACTAACTCCCAATAGGCCTCCTTCTTCAGCTTGACAGCTTCCTTCACTGCTGGTGTCCACCAGCGGGTTCTTAGGTTTCCGCCACAACAGGCACCAACAACCTTTTGATTCCTGGCAGCTGCCTCCACAATAGAGACTTTGAACATGGCCCATTTGGATTCCACATCCCAAACACCCCTTTTTGTTCAGAAGTGCTGAATTCAAGGTAGATGTTTTTGTGTAATATTTGGCAGTAAAATGTTTTATAAATGCATTATCCAAAAAGCCTAGACATCAAATATTTCTGCGGACACTTAAAATTAATGTACCTTATTGGTGTAGTTTAATCTCAGCGTCCACAGTGGTCTTCTGTTTTTTAACTTCATGGTTGACATTTATGTAACATTTCATATGAGTTGCAGTGTGATGTGACATTTTAATAAATTAGCACATTACTTTTCTTACATTATTACTTGGTATCAGGTGGAAATGTAATCATACTTATGATTGTATCTTTCTATTCAGTTCAGTTTTATTTATATAGCACCAATTCATAACAGAAGTGATCTCATTGCACTTTTCCTATAGAGCAGGTCTAGACTGTACTCTTTATGATATTATTTACAGAGACCCAACAAATCCCACCATGAGCAAGCATTTGGCGACAGTGGCAAGAAAAAACTTCCTTTAAGAGGCAGAAACCTTGGACAGAACCAGACTCAATGGTGGGCAGCCATCGGTCGCTGCTGTGTCAGGTTTTGAGAGAGATACAGAGAGGTTTTGGGGTAGGGGGGTGGGGAAGAGGGAGGCACAATGCAAATACCACCTAGAATAATTTAAATTTAAAATTAATTTTTTTTTTTTTTTTAAATAGTAGAATAGTAGCATATCCAGTAAAGAGGTGTTAACTAAGGGTAAAACGTCTTTAAGCAGCCTATTTGGAATGGGGTCTAAGAAACAGGTTGATGGCTTAGATGAATTAAGCGTTGAAGTCAGCTGAAGAAGATCGACAGGAGCAAAGCAGTCAAAACACACATCAGGCTCTACAGCTGTTTCCAAGGTTCCTGTGTTTGAGATAAGTCGGCACCGGTTGAAGGCAGGACCTGGTGAATTTATTCTCTAATAGTTAAAATTTCATTATCAATATCATTAAAGAAGCTCATGAAGTCATTACTACTGAGGGCTATAGGAATACATGGCTTAATAGAGCTGTGATTCTCTGTCAGCCTGGCTACAGTGCTGAAAAGAAACCTGGGGTTGTTTTTATTTTCTTCTATTAATGATGAGTAGTAAGCTGCTCTGGCATTACGGAGGGCCTTCCTATATGTTTTAAGACTATCTTGCCAAACTAAACAAGATTCTTCCAGGTTGTTGGAACGCCATTTCCTTTCAAGTTTTCGTGATGCTTGCTTTAATTTGCGGGCTTGGGGTTATACAATGGAGCTGTATCTTATTTTTTAAAGGAGCGATATAATCTAGTGTCGTTCGCAGTGAGCCTGCAGCGCTATCAACTAGATGGTCAATTTGGGAGGGGCTGCGATTTGCATAGGAGTCCTCTGTTATATTGAGACATAACATTGAATTAAATACAGATGGAATCGCTTCCTTAAATTTAGCTACAGCAATGTCAGATCTAGAGTAAGAATTTTTGCCTAATGCCTTGTAGTCCAGTAACAGCAGTTCGAAAGTTATTAAGTAATGGTCCAATAAAGAAGGATTCTGTGGAAAGACCATTAAATGTTCAATTTCAATGCCATATACCAGACCAAGGTCGAGAGTGAGGTTAAAACAGTGAGGTGGGTTTATGTACACTCTGACAAAAGCCGATTGAATCTAATAATGAGAAACGCAGTACTAAGGCTATCATTTTCAACGTCCACATGAATATTGAAATCACCTACAATAATTACTTTATCTGTTTTAAGGACTAAATTTGATAAAAACTCTGAATTTCAGAATTCAGAATATGGACCAGGAGCGCGGTACACTATAACAAATAGAATTTGATGTCGTGTTTTCCAAGTTGGGTGTGAAAGACTAAGAGCAAGGCTTTCGAATGAGTTATAATTTAGTTTAGGTTTAGGGTTGATTAATAGGCTTGAGTCGAAGGTGGCTGCAACTCCACCTCCTCAGCCAGTGCCTTGAGAAATATGAGTATTAATATGACTGGGTGGAGTGGATTCATTTAGGCTAACATATTCTTCATGACCCAGCCAGGTTTCAGTAAGACAAAATAAGTCAATATGATACTCTGATATCAAATTGTTCACTAGTACAGCTTTAGATGACAGAGATCTGATGTTTAAGAATCCACATTTAATTTTCCTATTTTGTTGTGCTACTTCATTTTTGTTTAGGTTTTGTTAACTTTAGATTTTATTAATTTAAGTGGTCGGGGGGCAGACACCGTCACTAAGGAGTTTGGGTGGGTAACTGCTCTGGAAGCGCAGCGAAGCGTGTAAGACTCCAAAGTGGGATGAATGCCGTCTCTCCTAATAAAACCAAGTCTTCCCCAAAAAGTCCGCTAATCATCTACAAAGCCCACATCGTTTGCTGGACATCGCCTCGACAGCCAGCATCATCACTGGTCAGATTTGGCAGGGGCCAAAACTACGGAGTCCAACATCTTTCTAGTG
The DNA here is from genome assembly GCF_020085105.1 of Siniperca chuatsi. Classification (NCBI taxonomy): domain Eukaryota; kingdom Metazoa; phylum Chordata; class Actinopteri; order Centrarchiformes; family Sinipercidae; genus Siniperca; species Siniperca chuatsi. Next base: position 3,314,747 of record NC_058060.1, on the reverse strand, counting down.
TACATTGCCATTTTTCTCAATTATTCTCCTCTCATTACATTACATTACTTTACATTTATGTAGCTGACACTTTTATCCATAGCGACATAGCGTTGAAGTGCATTTCAACCATGAAGATCCAATACAAAAATTGCAAGAATCATGCAAGTACATCAACTTCATTAAATATGCTGAACTGCTTCAAGTACTACTTTTAGAACAATAAGAGATAGTGTTTTTTATGTGTGCAGTGCAGTCTTAACAGATGAGTTTTCAGTCTGTGATGGAAGATGTGATGAGTTTCTGCTGGGTAGGAACTTGGGTAGGTTGAAGACCAGCCAAGCTGCTGCTCTCGTCTTATCCCACTAATGTGTCTCACATAATTTACCTGCAAAACTTTCCAAACTGTGAAGCTGAATGAAGCACTTTCTGAAACAGCACTGACGTTTGATACATCGGACATCATCAGTCGTGGTATCCTTCATTTGACACAAGCTCCGACACGATGTATTGAAACAGTGCGCTTCACAGGAGTAAAACAAGCTTCAGTATCATCCACCCATCTCTGATTGATACAGTCAAAAATTACCTCATGGCTAAATCCGTAGTATTGCATTTGTATGGATGGATTCAATCAGAAACTACAATGAAACAGTTATACAGAATGCAAAACGTCTTACTGCTTTCATTATTATTTTAATCAATAAATCTTGTATTATAAATAGTGTCTCTTTTGAGCGGAGTCTGCTTAAAAGCAATCAGTTCTGTTTTTAAATACTGAGGCAGATTGACAAAAAAATCTCATATTAAAAACCAGCGTGACACCTCTGATATGAGTGTGATGTAACAATGCCTCGTTTGGGAGGTTACGTGATTTTTGGCGTGGTGAAGCCGCGACACTTCTGCTTTGAAAGGTCGATATTGTGTCGAGTAGTCTACTTTGAGGGTAACATCACTAGCTAGAACATAACTCAAGAAACCCAATAATAAATAACTCAAATACTTGTTTGCCTTGATTTACCAAAAAGTTGATGGTTAACTGTAACAAAACACAAACAAGCAGGATAGTAAGCATTTGCAATGCTACTGATTAATCTGGTATTCTGTAAAGGTGTAAATGGTGTCTCACTCACTTTGTGACATTACCATGTGAGCTATTAGAGTAAAAATACATAATTCCAACCCTCGACAATGTTTATTAGTGACCGGCCTTTATTTGTTCCTGTTGGCCATTATTTGAATACCAGCTTTTATTTAAGAATTTGCGGTATCGGCCATGACTGATGAGATTCTACATGGCATTTTACATTGCAAACCACTCTTATCACTTTGTAAATCTGGTTAATTGCTTTTTGGCACTAAAGGACAGCTGGAAAATGGTGGAAGGAGTCAAAGACAGATGGAAAAATGACTGTGAACACGTTTATCCTTAAAAGCCAAGCGGAGGACAGGAAGCAGCTGCACAGATGACAATATGCCACTTCCATTCCACCATGGTGTCATTTATTTAACAATAAAGGACAGAATCTCTGTATGTGTGTCTGTCCTTCAGTTTTCTCCACAACCATTCATCCGATCGATGTCAATGTTGCCGGGTGTATAGCTGAGGAGCGTGTGCAGTGTTGAATTTGGTGCAATTTGAACATGTGGCACTTTTAGCGTATAGTGAGCCACTCAGCTGGTGATCAATCTGGTGATCAGACTGTTTAAACTTCTCCAAAGTTAGTCTGAACTATCACTGAAACCAGGCGCTGTCCAGTTCACGGACCAAATTATGATACTCTCCCAGTTGTGTCCTCACTTGGTTTATTTTGTGTACCCAGCTTCGAAGTCTGTGTCTGGCTTGCAATCTATGCTGAAAATAGTGATACCAAAATGGTTTGTTTGAAGACAAACCAAAGGAAGTTGTTTGAGAGAGAGCGAGAGAGAGACATAGAGAAAGAAAGACAACGGTGGTCAAGCGGGCTTGAGAGTGAATGAGCAGAGGGAGCGCCGGTAGCGAGAAAGCCGATGAATCATAAAATGTTATCTTCTGATTGTCTCACAGCGGTTACGTTCTAAAGCACAAATAAACATGCCCACACCCCCATACACCGCCGCACAACCCTGCGGCTAATCACTGCGATGCCTTATTTGGTCTGAATATGGCTAAGGAAAGAGTAGGGTGTTGAAGCAGTAAACATCCTCCGCTACTGTAGTGGAGCATTTCTCAGAATCCAGAAATCAATTTGGATTAGTGAGTGGATATCCTTACTCAGGATAAAATTTGATGACTTGGAAATTGCATAGGGTCTAACTAGAAATGGCTAAACGTGCATAATAGTCAGATAACGAAAAAAACTACTGAAAATATTGAGTGTGAGTGTTCATTAGTCTCTGGAGGCCAAGCAATCGGTCCGTTCCGAACAGGCACATTTTGAACGGGCACTGCGCTAATTTAGAGTAATAACAGAAAGATGTCATGGTGAATTTGACTAGGATACACTAATATTTAACAATGACACATGTAGCAGCTTTAAGATGCAGGTTTCTCTCAGAGCATGGTAAGATCTTGTGCCTTGTAAGGGAATTGGATTCAAGAGCTGCGCTGAATGTGACAGACATGCTCCATGTTCACACACAGTAGTCAGCCTTAGTTCATAACACCCCATACTTTTTGTGTTCAAATGAGACACATCCAAAGGCTGCTAATTTACAAGGAAACAGCACACCCAGCTCTTTGTCCTGCTTCCATTAAGAGTGTATGAGAAGGTGGCAGGGAAGAGGGAATAGGCTTGCAGGCTGATCTGAAAACCACAGTTCTTTCATGCTCAGTATGACAAAATAGCACTCTCGCTGCTCAAGCAAATGGAAGATATCACAGGCATTATATTGCTGATGCTCATTAACAGCAGACAGCCAAGAGAAAAATCAATTTGGCTCTCCAATACACAGTCACACGTCTATCTTCAGAAAGGGCAGACAAACAAATCCTGGCAGAGAGATGTAATTTCAATGTGCCTTTGTTACTTGATTTTACCAAGCCAGTATGACAAAAACATGTCTGTGTGCTTTAGTACATATGACACGCATTGACACGCATTGAAAATTTTTGTTTGCATTGGAATGTCTGTCATATGTAAAGTACTGTACAGTAGAAACTGATTTAAGGTTATATAAAAATGTAATTAACCAACAAAACTCTGCAACGTTTTCACAGTACAGTTTGTATAATTTCCCTAACATGCCGTATATTCTTTAGCACCATGAATATGTATATCCGATCTCCCCTCTATCTATTTTCCACTGTCCTTGAGTGATATTACTGTATTTTAGTGCAAAGCTTGCTTCGAATAACTGACTGTGTCATTGTGTCCAAAGCACTGCACTGCTTCAGTTTGGTTCGGATTACAGAAATGTTATCGTTGATGTTGTGAATTTCTTGTGTCCTGACCAACATGTATGACTTAATGACTTAGTTTGTCTGCAAAACATGATTCACCCCATATATTTAGCAGCTTGTACAGTATAAGTATATGGGATATCTGTTCTTCAAAAACATTTCTTTAGAGGCTTCTTTATCTGGAATACTGCAGCACACAGAATATTATGTAGGTAATCTCAGAATTAACTTTTTTCCCTAAAATAAACATCACACTGTGTAAAAATCACACTCATATCATTTGCAATGAAAAGTTAATGTTGATGTTCTCTGCGCTTCCAGAGCACTTACCCACCCAAAACTCCTTAGTGACGGTGTCTGCCCTCCGACCACTTAAATTAATAAAACCAAAAGTTAACAGAAGAGGAGTTATACATAAAAACCTAAACAAAAATGCTGATATAGCACAACAAAATAGGATTATTAAATGTGGAACATCAGATCTCTGTCATCTAAAGTTGTACTAGTGAACGATTTGATATCAGAGTATCATATTGACTTATTTTGTCTTACTGAAACCTGGCTGGGTCATGAAGAATATGTTAGCCTAAATGAATCCACTCCACCCAGTCATATTAATACTCATATTCCTCCATGCACCGGCCAAGGAGGTGGAGTTGCAGCCATCTTCGACTCAAACCTATTAATCAACTATAAACCTAAACTAAATTATAACTCATTCGAAAGCTTTTTTCTTAGTCTTTCACACCCAACCTGGAAAACACAACAGCCAATTTTATTTGTTATAGTGTACCGTGCTCCTGGTCCTTATTCTTTTGAGTTTTTTTAATCAAGTTTTGTCCTTAAAATAGATAAAGTAATTATTGTAGGTGATTTCAATATTCATGCGGACGTTGAAATTGATTGCCTTAGTACTGCATTTATCACATTATTAGATTCGATTGGCTTTTGTCAGAGCGTACATAAACCCACCTCACTGTTTTGACCACACCCTTGACCTTTTTCTGGTATATGGCATTGAAAACAAAACAACTTGGATAGGTTTAGGGAAAGATCATGGTTTGTGTTATGGTATACGGCATTGAAATTGAACATTTAATATTCTTTCCACAGAATCCTTCTTTATCGGACCATTATGTAATAACTTTATAACTGCTATTACTGGACTACACACCATTAGACAAAAACTCCTACTCTAGATGTCTGATAGTGTTGTAGCTAAAATTAAGGAAGCAATCCCATCTGCATTTCATTCGGTGCTATGTCTCAATATAACTATGCTAATTTCAGCCCCTCCCAAATTGACCATCTTATTAATAGTGCTGCAGGCTCACTGCGAATGACACTCGATTATATCGCCCCTCTAAAAAAGAAGATAATAAAACAAAGAAGGTTAGCATGGCATAACCCCCAAACCCGCAAATTAAAGCAAACATCATGAAAACTTGAAAGGAAAGGGTTTTCCAACAACCTGGAAGAATCTCGTTTAGTCTGGCAAGATAGTCTTAAAACATTTAGGAAAGCCCTCCATAATGCCAGAGCAACCTACTATTTATCATTAATAGAGGAAAATAAAAACAACCCCAGGTTTCTTTTCAGCACTGTAGCCAGGCTGACAAAGAGTCACAGCTCTATTGAGCCATGTACTTTCATAGCCCTCAGTAGTAACGCCTTCATGAGCTTCTTTAATGATAAAAATGTACACAGGTACCTTACAAACAACTGTAAAACCTGATATATATTTTGACTGCTTTGCTCCTATCAACCTTCTTCAACTAACTTCAACAATTAATTCATCTAAGCCATCAACCTGTCTCTTAGTCCCCATTCCAAATAGGCTGCATAAAGACGTTTTACCCTTAGTTTCCACTTCTTTACTGAAGATGATCAATCTGTCTTTATTAACAGGCTATGTACCACAGTCCTTTGAAGTAGCTGTAATTAAACCTCTACTTTAAAAGCCTACTCTTGATCCAGGGGTTTCAGCCAACTATAGACCTATATCTAACCTTCCATTTCTCTCTAAGATCCTTGAGAAAACAGTCACCAATCAGTTGTGTGACTTTCTAAATAACAATAGTTTATTTGAAGATTTGAGGAGTGCATCATAGCACAGAGGCAGCAGTAGTGAAAATTACAAATGACCTTGTAATTGCATCAGACAATGGACTTGTCTCTGTACTTGTCTTTTTAGATCTTAGTGCTGCATTCGACACCATTGACCATCACATCCTATTTGCACTGGCTTCCTGTAAAATCCAGAATATAATTTAAAATCCTTCTTCTCACCTACAAAGCTCTTAATGGTCAATTGAACTGAATTGAATTGAATTGAAAGTGAATTAAATTTTACCCACCTTGTAAACATTTCCTTTATTTGTATATTTTAATTTCCCTCAATTTGTTCTATGGGTGTTATCAACATTTTGCTGTGCCTGTTGTAAAACATTGCAGTTTCAACGTATAATATTCTAATATTCACATTTTGATTGTTGTTATAAATTTTGTCAAAATACATCAAAATACATAAAATGGTGCATACCATATTGCCGCAAAGTCCCCAGATTCCAGCCGGGGAGCTTTGTTGCTTTGTTGAATCCTACCTTCTCATTTCTTTTCTGACTCTACACTGTCCATTGTCAAATGTGCAAAAATGCTAAATGAATCAAATATAATTGGCAAAATATTGATTTAAATCAGAAACTGTATGATCAAAGAATAAAAACAGGACTGAGGAAATAAAAAAATAGAAATGATGCGTCTGTTGTGTCACTTGTCATGTGAATGTTGAAAAATAATCTTTTATTGAGGTCCCATAAGTGTTGGAGAAAGCTCTGTGATCATTTTACATCTGCACACGAGACCCAAGCAAGTACTACCAACAACTCCTCAGAATCCAGAGATAGATTTTGGCAGATGATGGACATAATTCTCCTCCTTGCACTTCTGTATATTTATCCCCACCACCATCAGGGTGTGTCACACGTGGATCAAACCAAGTGACACTAACTTAATTTTGAATGTAACTATTGATCATCCATTCATCTACACTACTGTTAAACTGACTATTTCAACTTAAAAAGGTTCCATATAAGGAGAAACTTAATTTTTCTATAGTAAAACATCAGTTCTACTCTACTAATCAGCCTGTAACTGAAAGACAGCTGGCGTGTATGCAGCAGTAATAAATGGCTGACAGGCAGTGTCTGTTAAACTGTACAATGGTATCAGAGTCTGCAGCTTTGGAACTGAAAGATAATAATAATAACCACAAAGATTTTTTTCAGGTGTCTGAGTAATTCTTTAATTGACCTGTGTTACCTCTCTGTGCACAGTTTTGTCCCAGTGGCTCTGCTCTCTAAATATAATAATTACACCTACATACAGGATGATAAATGTAGTGATGTGGTGGGAGTAAACTCCGTAGCAGTGAGTGGTCTTGTTAAATGGATCTCAGCCAAGGCACAGGGAGGCCCTGTAACCAGGATATTAGGGCTTTCTACTTCATTATTTCTCTGTAGAACACCATAAAAAAATACAAGAACAGTTATATCTTACCAAAACACCAGCTGCAAACTTAATGACAGTAGTTCTCTCTCTTTTTACTGTCTCACTGCAATGGAACTTTGCAGCTGAACTCTGAATGAGGTCTCTTCAAATTTATGCCCACCAAAGGGAAAAATAAGTTGTGTCAAGTCACTTATAAACACTTTTAATTTTGTAAGAAAATTAAAAAACAAACAAAAGATTCAGTTAATACACTGAGAAATATCCCTCAAGTTTCAATGAGATCTGCAGGAATTGTAGACTTCTGCCTTCATCATTATACAGTAACAAAAGAGTTTGGTGTCAAGATTAACCGTATTTTATGGCATCCACCGCCCACCTTCTCAAACCTAGGACTTAAAGGTCTTGTGTGTAGGACTTTGTGGCATCTAGCAGTGAACGTGCAGTTTGCAACCATTCACTCGCATCACCCTCCCCTTCCAAGCGTGTAGGAGAAACTATGGTGGCCACGAAACCTGCCAAAAAACGTGAACGACCCTATCTGGAGCCAGTGTTTGGTTTGTCTGTTATGGGCTACTGTAGAAACATGGTGGTGCAACATGGCGACCTTCGTGTACATTTCTGCCAATAGCCCCTCCTAAATGCTCTATACCTGCTCTATAGGAAAAGTGCAGTGAGCTAATGTCTGTTATGAATTGGCACTATATATATATGAAATTTAATTGAATGTTACACGCTGGACCTTTAAGTTGCAATTTTTAATGGCAGCATTTCTGTAATTTTGCCAGCACAAAACCTGACTTGTGTCATCCCAGATGCGGTTCTCCTCTGAGCTCCTTCTGGATGTTGGTGCTCCTTACCCTGACTCTAAGGGTGAGCCCACACACACTGCGAGGGAAACTCATTGTGGCTGCTTGAGTTTGAGTCTGTGATCATATTCTTCTGGTCACAACCTAGAGTTCATGACCACGGTTGAGGTTTTGGATATAGATTGACTGGTAAGTGTTTAACACAACAGTTCATTGCACCAAAAGAAATTGCCAGCTTAGTGTGGATGTACGCCCAAAAGAGGGAGAAAATGGCACATTTTCAAATGTATCTGCATTAGTGTAGACATGACAATCAGATGCATAGAATTTCAATATGAAAATCCATGCACTTCTGTAAGATACATGTTCCTGTACCCCCAGTTACAAAGGCCACTGGCAATAATGTTAAGTTACTACTACTACTACTGTAAATGGCAAGCTAATTAGCCATGTATAAATATTTGCTGCTTGCGTTGGAGTAATCAAAACACATTCTTTGCCAGTTTAATCCATTCCTTTTGCTATTGCACTTTCAATTTTGGAAAAGTGATAAAAAAAGACACGACCCTGCAAACTCTTTGTATACAGATTATCTCTTTTACTCCAGCCCTGTGTATACTCCTTCAACATGGTGGAAAATCCAAAGCTTGACAGATGTGCCATCCCTAGTTACAGTTGCTAAGCTATGATTGGACTATTGCTATTCTGGGGAGGGCTTCAGTTAACAGTCAAATATGTCCAATGTGGATGCAATTTAAGGCTTAGTCTGCAAGGCCATGTCACTTTACAGAATGTCAAGATATAGCCTATATTAAAACACTCCCACAGGTCTGCACTTTAACAACAAACTAACATGTAGACCCAAATGGTTTAGAAAATGAATGATGGCAGGCACTCACACTCAGTCATACTGCAAAGGTGTGACATAGTAATGAAAGGTGAACTGTACAGTTTGGACAGAGTCCAATTAAGACAGAAAATGTCACATTTATAGTATGGCTAACTGTGACGGCCTGCTATTATTATTGTTATTATTTCCACTTTGGCCTAATGTTAGTGTGTAGTTACAGCATCTGTGTATCAACATGTCATGTCAAACCATAAAACTATGTTATATGTACTAAACTAATGTTTAGTATGTCATTCAAAACTGATAAAAAATAGTGTCCGTAATTGTTTAGTGTGTTCATCAGTCTTTTTCAAAGGTTTGCCAAAGAGCTGAATTCTGGATTACAGATGTTAGATCAGTTTTTTCTATATGCCTGCTGCAGAGCTGTGGTGAAGAAACAGTTTTATTAACGTATACAACTACTGGACTACTGAGTAGAAAACAAGAGTTCTGTTAATCTGCTTGGAATGAGTAAATACTGCTTATCCAATGATGGTTCTTCTGGGGAAGATACAATTAGATGAAGAATAAAATAATGGCATCTTTTTCCATCCACTCTCACTCTCATGCACAGCTATTGTCTGTTGCCGTCTGAGTTAACGTTTACTGTACTTTTGAACATGGCAGGGAGGGTCTAATGAAGAGACACTATTGAGTTGCATTATGGGGATTATAGGAGCCAGTGGTTTTGAAGCTTGATCCATGGGGACCTAAAGTCAGGGTATTTTGCACGCTACTGCTTCGACTTTGACCTATCTTTTTTTTGTCTCTCTTGTTAGTCCCCCTATTTTGTGAAAGTGCAATACTAAGACACCGGAGTACGCATTAAAATTTCATTTTCCATTTCAGGTCATGTGCTATGAATTTTTAACATTTTCTAGTGTGAATCCTTAGAATCCTTTGAAATGCAAGACTGCAAAATAATGTAGAGGACGATGTGATTTGTAGAAAAGCAAATGTCAAGTTCACCTCTCCCAATGTGACAATTATTCACATACATTGTGAAATGCAGAAGTACAATAGACACAACACTTGCCTGCAGTATATTGAGAACAGCTCAGGGGCTAATGGAGGCTCTGTCATATTCTGTCTTGCTGATCCCAGCATCAAGGCTTTTGGACCTCATCTCTATTTGTTCAGGAGGGTTGACTGAGCAGCTGATGGAGTCTGAAGTCGACTACTCTTTTTCACACAGGTCAGACATATTCACACTTGGGAGCTTCCACAGTACTCTACTGAGGCTATATAGGTTACATACATTCTCATAAACACAAACACAGGCAAACAAAAACAGGGAAACATAAATTATGATGTCTTCCCAAAGTGGTAGAAAATCCAACATGGTATGTGTTCTTTCTTCCAATATCAAAACCTCTCATTGTTTCACAGAACTTTTTAGCCAGTTTTGTCATTTTTTAGGCCTTTTCCATGACTGTAATGTTGCCCTTCAGGAAAATTCCAGTATTTTCTGGTAAATTCTGGTTTAAGTGCAGATGAACAGGCAGTTTAGACGGCAGTAGTGGATGAAGTATTCTGATCTTTTAGTAAAAGTACCAATAAAACAATGTAAAAATACTCCATTAAAAGTAAAAGTCCTACCTTCAAACTCCTACTTTTTTGCTGATAAGTTTTATCAGAAAAATGTACTAATTATCAAGTTACGTTTTACTGTTGTAGCTGCTTGAGGTGGAGCTAGTTTTAACTACTTTATATACAGTTAGGTAGTTTTGTCCAGTGGTTCCCAGTCTAGGGGTCAGGCCTCTCTAAAGGGTCACAAAATATATCTTAGGGGTTAGTGAGATGATTAATGGAAGAGGAAAGTTAAAGTTCTGCAGCAGTTTTGCCTAATCTTTGATTTATTTGTGAAGTAACGGATAATTCTACGTCTTTGAGCATGAAACTGTTATTTAAATAAAACCATCTGAGAAAGTTGGAGGGGAAATCATTCTCTGGTGGAACTGCTAACAACTCATGGACATCTGAAATGTGACAATTAAGGGGCACTGATTTTTTTTAAGGGTTCACAGGTCAAAAAGGTTGGGAATCAATGATTTAATCTGTAACAATGTATTGTATTTTAGAGCTTATCATATGTGTTGTTTAATGTAAAATCTTAATATGAAAATTAAAATGGTAAATGGACTGTACTTATATAGCGCCTTTCTAATCTTTCTGACTACTCAAAGCGCTGCAACTACATATCACATTCACACACCGATGGCAGAACTGCTCAAAGTAACTAATCATTCACACGCACTCATACACCAAAGGCACAGCCCTCGGGAGCAATTTGGGGTTCAGTGTCTTGCCCCACACTTCGACATGTGGGCTGGGGGAAGCCAGGATCGAACCGCTGACCTTACAATTGGTGGACGACCTGCTCTACCACTAAGCCACTAAAGTAAATAGCTGTTAAATAGTGAGGTAAAAAGTATTCTGTAATGTAGTGGAGTAGTCTTCTACACCCAGGAGATAACATCACAGGCTCCTCAGTTTCATCCAAATTATCCATCTTTAAACATGACTGAGCCAAAATTACACTGAAATTCAACAGCACATCTCCAGCTGAACATAGTCACTGCAATTTTGCATCACATGACCTGCATGCTGTGCACTGATTCGTTGAATGGATTTATCGGGTTCTGTTCAAGAACAGCACTGGCATTAAATGGTTTCTGTTGTGAAACATGGTGTTGGGATTTACAATGGTTAAAGGGGAGCACCCACTTGTGTAGGTGTGATTCATTCATTCATCAATTATGGCTATTATCAAAGATAATCATAAATAACTTTAATAAAGGTCCTCGGGGGCACCACTCTTCTTAAAGAAGAGAAATTAAAGCCAATTAATTGATTCAGTCTCATAAAATACACTAAACTATCAATTTGGAACTCAGATATATAATTAAATTAATAACTATAACCAGAATTACCACCATTAGCTAGTAGGTTGAATAATTTAGAGTTACACATAGCAGAGGTTGGTAAATGACTCACTCTTGTGAAACATTAAAGAAGCCAGCATAATTATACACAAGCATTTATTTAACAGATAAACAAAGCAAAAACACACAATATGACTCTTGTGCATACACACACACACCAAAGTGTGTGTGTGTGTGTGTGTGTATGCGCAGGTCTGGCTGCGCACACATTCCAAAAGGAAGGATAGAAGGAAGGGAGCTTTAAAGTTACTCTCTGCTGTGTGTGGTTGTCTTTAAGGGCCAAACTAGAAGTGTATGTGTGTGGTCTGTTTAGGACAACGGTGCCAAGTTAAAAGGAGTTAGTTATGTTATGCTCCACACAGACTGAGTCTTTGCATGCTAACTAACATCAACTTAGCATGTGGCTACCAAATTAACAGATAAACACATCACAACAAAACCTCAGAAAAACGCATCAGTAATGTCACATGTACAAAAGTTAAACAGTCCTTTGCTTAGCTATATACACTGTTTCTGGGAGGGAAAGAGAGGTGTCTTTGCTGCTGCTATTAGCTGGTGGTCTGTTGTAGACAAGCCAAGCTGGGAAGAATTGTGGTTCTGTTGTGGAAGCGTCTTTTGCTGTGCAGTGTCCACTTGTAGAGATCAGAGGAAGCCGGTCGTTCCGCCTGTGGTTGTCCTTACTGAGTTAACTGCTCGGTGTTAACTTGCTTCTTGCTCCTGTTAGTATGTGAAGTTAGCTGGCAGGCTTTGTGTGTGGCAGCCATTTGTTGCTGAGATCTAAGAGGCCTTCCCAGCTCTTTGGTAGATCAGGAGACATCACAGGTCAGACTGTCCAATGCTGCGTTCAATGGCTCTCAGGATTGTGGGACAAAAGAGAATTTAGTCTCCTAACAAAAGTTCAATCACCTAAATTAATGAATTCATCTGTGGAGTCCCAACAATGGACTGGCAATGCATTGTCAATGGGCAACATCATTTTTTGTGACAAAATGGATTTATGTCGTCTTTTGCAAATTAACTCTTCAATTATAAAGTAGCATAAAATCGAAATACTCAATTAATATACTGTACCTGAAAATTGTACTTAAGTACAGTAATACTAAGTAAATGCACTTAGTTATTTCCCACTAATGTTAGCCACCAAGTTGCTCTGGAAGTGGGTCCCTTTTCTGTTGTCAAGGGGGCTAATATCTGTGTTTACCTTCAATCGGACTCAGAGACAAGAGTGTGAAATAATTAATGTAACACCAGAGTTTATTTGGAATGCTTTAGGAGGCTCATAGTGCTTCCCCCAATTTATATTTTTTGCCGGACTTTGCTATAAAGAAGTTAGAAGTAGAACTCCCAAGGTGCATGTCAATAAGAAACATCCTACTTCAATCCAACCCCTTTCAGATTCTGGTTCAATTTGGTAGTATAGCACAGAGTTCCCAAGTGCAACAACTTAACATTTTGAATTCACTACAGCTCTGAGTTGTGCCTTTGATGGGCTTCCTCATAGCAATGGAGGCTAAGGCTTATTGGTTTTTAACCATGCTAGCAGTGTGGCTCTGTTGGCTGAAGCTGCTGAGTTCAATGACTTAACTTATCCAGAGGTACTAATCAGTGAAAAGTGGAAGGGAAAGCTGCAGACTCATGGGCACATTATCACAAACCACTGAGTTAAAATGACATGTTGGATAGGCCTAGCTGTTTTTGTCATCTTTCTTGCCACCTTGAGAAGTGCCTGGTTTCTCTCATCATCATGTGCTCTTTCTCCGTCTCCTTCTTTCTTCGTCTTATCCTTAATTACCTCTGCCAATTTCTCCTATTACATTTCCAGTCTGCTTCCCTTCCTCTTTCTCATTCTGTCTTTGTCCTTTATTTCCTTCCTCAATTCCCCACTCCCTCCTCTACCCACCCCCTCTCTCTCTGTCTCTCTCCTTCCTTCCTCCATCTCTCTGACTCTCTGTGATCAGGGGAGGTCAAGAACATTACATAGAAGTGAAGAGGAGATAATCCTACATATTCAAGCCTGTAAAGGCTGCTAAAACCAGATCAAATAGTGAGGCATTCACAGCCGGAGTGGCATGGCCGACTGCTGCTGATCACTATCACAGGTGGGCTGAAAAAATGGGCATGCTACTTGCAGAGCCTTTTTCAGTCACAATGAGACAGCTCAGTTCTCCCATACAGAGCATTGTGGCTGGATTGCAATTTATCAGATAGTCGGTCTCAGAGCTGTTAATGGGTGTTTACAAGTTGCGTCCATGCTCTGACATTAAGCTAAAATGATTGGAAGAAAGGACATAATTTCATGACTCCAGCCAGTCGCTAGTCATGTTTCACTTTCCCTACTCTGTTTCTCATGTCATGTCACTAACTCCTGTCGTTGCAGATCCAGCCACTCCCTCCTGCCTTGCAGTTATCCATCTCCTGCCATTCACCTCACCTGAGCTTTCCCGCTCATCTCCTCACCTGTTTACCATTCCCTCATTAGTCCCTCAGTACTTATACCGGTCCAGTTTCACTCATTCTCTGCCAGATTGTCTAGTGTGTTTCGCCCTGCTTTCCAGCAACCTTTTTTCTGTATTCTTGCCTTCTCTGTTTGACCACCCGGCATGCCTTTTAGACCTTAGATTCCCCTGCTTGACCCTCATTGCTTGCCTGATGGACCGATCTTCTGGTTTTGACCCTTGCATGCCTTTGTCTATAAAACTTTTATGTAAAGCTGAACTGTTTCCTGATCTTGACTGCATTCTGGGCTCTAGTCTGCCTCAAGTCATTACACATACAGAGACCACTCAGGTTCTGCTCTGCTCTGTCACCCATCGCAGAGTTTCTGGGCATGTAAACACCACAACCACTCACCTTCCACCTGATAAATGCACCCACCTTACCTGTCATTTTGGGTTATCCCTGGCTCAGACGGCACAGCCCACACATAGACTGGTCTTCCGGTTCCATTCTGCAGTGGAGCTGTCATTATCATGCTGTGTGCATCACATCTGCCTTACCTGTCACTCCCAGTAATTCTTCCACCTCTCATTCCACAGCCTTCTCAGGGGTGCCCTTGGAGTATCTGGACCTGAAGGAGGTCTTCATTAAGGTGTGTGCCACCTCACCGTCTCCTTATTGTCCTTATGACTGTGCCATCGACCTCCTCCCTGGCTCTTCTCCATCCAAGGGTCGGATCTTTTCCCTGTCTGGTCTGGAGACCAAGGCCATGGAGAGGTATGTCAGAGAATCTTTGGCAGCCGGCATCATCTGTCCATCCTCGTTCCCTGCTGAGGCATGATTCTTTGTGAAGAAAAAGGACAAGACCCTCCAGCCCTTCATCGACTATTGAGGCCTCAATAACATCACGGTTAAAAACAAGTACCTTCTTCTAAACGCATATCACCTTATGCATTTCAGGGAGGGGGATGAGTTGAAGACTGCATTCAACACACCATTGCCTTTTGACCTAACCAACGTCCCTGCCATGGGGGTAACAACCTCCTCACTTTCCTGAGCAGGAACGGAAGGTCAGCATCCCCAGTCCAGGCATTCATTCGTCGCTGTCGCCGCACTTGGATGCAGACCCGCGCCAGTCTTCTTTGTACCTCTGTCCGCTACCAGAGGAGTGCCAACCGACACTGCATTCCTGCTCCCTGCTACATCCAGCACGGATAATAAGACTGTTATCCACGCAGGACTTACCCCTGAGAG
The DNA here is from genome assembly GCF_020085105.1 of Siniperca chuatsi. Taxonomy (NCBI): domain Eukaryota; kingdom Metazoa; phylum Chordata; class Actinopteri; order Centrarchiformes; family Sinipercidae; genus Siniperca; species Siniperca chuatsi. Next base: position 3,299,546 of record NC_058060.1, on the reverse strand, counting down.
TGGAGTCCAGGAAGTTGGCTCCAGAGTTCGTGGGTCTGTTACCTATCTCCAAGGCCATCACCCCAGCTGCAGACCGCCTCCGTCTTCCTCACTCCATGAGGATCCACCTGACCTTCCACGTCTCCTTGCTCAAGCCGGTCAAGGAGAGCTTGCTTCACTCTTTATTGATTCAAGTACCTTGGTGTTCCAAGCTTTTGTCAGTAGCCAGCTCTTCCTATTTGATTACAGGTAGGGTCAAGTAGCAGGTCTTTCAATTTCATATTCTTTTCACTGCACATAGAATGTTTAATTGTGAAGTGTTGTAAAGCTACTGTGTTGTACTGTGACTGATATAGGTCTACTCTGTTTTGGACACAAACTCTGGTAAACTTTGGTATATAGCAGCTAGGCTTCTTACTGGTTTTAACAGATGACATCACATCACCTCAATCCTGGCTTCTCTCTATTGGCTCCCTGTTTGTTTTAGAATTGGTTTTAAGATTTTACTGATCACTTTTAAAGCACGTGTGGGTCTGGCCTTTTGCTACATAATGGAATTGTTGACCCCCTATGAGCCAGCTCACAGCCTTAGTTCCTTTGGTGGGGCCCTTCTGGCAAAGTCGAGGCTTAAATCTAACGATGACTTTTGCCATCAGGGCCCCTCGGCTGTGGAACAACCTGCCTGAGGAGATAAGGATTGCAGAATGAGTGATTTTTATCGACTTGATGTCATCGTCTTATTTGTCTCTTTATTGTTTCCATTTGTTTGTATTTCCATTGTCATGTTTTTCATTGTTCATCAAGTTGTTTTGCCTTAATTTTTCTGTCTTCCTTTGTTTGGCATTTCTATTTGGCTTTCTGCTGTTATTTGGCCTTCTGGGTATCCTGTTTCTGCTTTGCCTTGACTGTCAAGGCACTGTAAACTGTTTTTAAAAGGTGCTATATAAATAAAGTTATTTTAATTATATAGTTTAATATTTTGAATTGAAGTGATAAACAATATAAATATAATATAAATTCCCTACTGATCCAGTAAAGCCCCTAATGTCATCTATTTTTCCATGTGTTTAATGGTTGTGCATGTTCTTTGAAATTCTAGCCTCAAATCTATCACTGATATTAGTAGAAGTAGATTAAATGAAATAAAAAAACAAATGTAGTTTAATAGTAGTAGATAGATACTTTGAATAGACAAATAAGCATTACGGGGAGTGCAGGGCAGTAATAAAAGTCCTATGACACAAACAATAAAAGATAACAGATGTGGTCTTTCCACACTTGTTGCCACACTGGTCTCCCCCTAAATCACCAGAAAATGAAACATTGAAAATTTATTTTATTTAAACATCTTGAGATTTTACTTATGTAAGTGTTATCATGCAAGATCTTTACGTTCTGGCATAATAATACACACATGAAATTACACGTTTTTAGCCTCCTGGCTTGTGATAAGAGAGCAGAACCTGTGACAGGGACACATAAGAACCACAAACTGCAGTCAACATTAGCTTTGTATCTATGGTTTGAATTATTATGTGCACCATAACTTACTGAATGAGTGACCAAATAAACAAGACTGTCCTCCCAAGTAATTTCAGCCAGAGCCCCAAAATGACATCTGTATGTTCAAGTGACAGTGCCCTCTAGCGCCCGTAGTAATTATGAGAGCAAAGGAGGAAGTCAGGTATTGTAATGGTAACAAGACAGACTGGCTCAGGCCCCTGCTTGAGTATATCTCTGCAACCACAAGGTCTATTTGAATAAACTTGATATCATGATAAAGGTAACATTTGTGAGATGCCTCTAGAGGTGTAAGCATCAGTATATTTGTTACTGGGTAAATGAAGATGGAAAACAGCATTAAATTTCCGCCTAACAAAACCATACACTTTTAGAGTGAATATCCCTTTGGAATGATGCAGTTGCAGCCCAAAACCTGTAGCAAACCATATTCAATTAAATTTTATTTAAAAAGCGCCAATTCATAACAGAAGTTATCTCATTGCACTTTTCCTATAGAGCAGGTCTAGATCGCACTCTTTATAATATTATTTACAGAGACCCACCAAATCCCACCATGAGCGCAAGCACTTAGCGACAGTGTCATATCACAACATCTAAACATTACCTGTGCAAAGATTGATGCTAAGAAAGTGAAGCAGAGCAAAGTTACTGAGGTTTTATTAGAGGCGTGTACAGGCAGAATCTCCAAGTTGGCCATGCTGGCACATTTTGGCACCATCTGTGCCATTTGAAGTTTCTCAGGCACTATTCTGTAAAACTCATTTAATTTCACTTATTATAGGTATTCATTCCATCTAAATACAACTGTTTTGGACCTGGTTGTGGCTGAGGAGGTAGGGCTGGTGCAGAGGCAGTAGACTCATCATCATCATCACCATCACCACCACCACCACCACCACCATGGAACCAAATGTGGAAGAAAAACAAATATATTCATTCACTGGCCTATTTTGAAAATGTAACTCCAATAACACAAGTAACAATATGTTGTGGTAAACAAGAGAAATGAGACGTCCTTTCCTCATAAGCGTCATGTGAAGCGACGTCCGTTGATCCAGCTGAATCAGTTGTCAGTCGGCTGTAACAGCCGTAGAGACTTTTGATGGAGTTTGTGTCTGCATGCAGTGTACACTGTGCTGATTTGTTGGGTCTCTATAATTAATATTATAAAGAGTACGGTCTAGACCTGCTCTATAGGGAAAGTGTGTCTGTGCATGCATGTGTATTTGCAGACATCACAGTTAGCAGTACAAGAGGAGCAGGAGCTTGTGGGCCCCATAATCAAACAGAGTGGCCCAAAAGTCCAGGCATTAATCAGAGAGAGAGAGGGGGATGGGCTCCTGAATACAACTCAAACTTGGAGCTAAACAGAGTGGGACATTTTGCAAAATTACCTTCAAATAATCTTCAGAAAGGACTCTAAAGAAGAGGTAACTGCATTAATCAACAAGAAGTAGGAAGCAAGGAAATTCAGTAACCTGCTAAATGTGAGTGGAGAGTGGAACAGCTAGGGAGAAACACAAGGAGAAGACACGCCATTAAAACGCAGAGGTCCTCTTCACTGACTACACCCAACAAAAAGAAGGAAGGAAGAACAACCTAATATTCTTCACTGATTCCATCTACATCTGGAAAGATATTCTGTAGAGCAATTATGCATATGTATGAGTCCTCCGTGCACGCCAAAGTTGGTCACAGAGTTCCACAAGGTTCTGTGCTTGGACTGATTCTATTCACCTTTATATATGCTTCCTTTAGGCAATATTATTAGGAAACACTCCATAAACTTTAATTGCGATGCAGATGATACCCAATTATATCTATTGATCAAGCCAGATGAAACTAACCAGTTAACTAAACATCAAGCGTGCCTTAAGGACATAAAAACCTGGATGACCTGCAATTTTCTGATGTTTAACTCTGACAAAACTGAAGATTTTGTACTTGGCCCCAAACACCTCAGAGACACGTTATCTAAAGAAATAGTTGCTCTAGATGGCATTGCCCTGGCCTCCAGCAACACCATAAGAAACCCCAGAGTGTCTTTGATCAGGATTTATCTTTTAACTCCCACATGAAACAAACTTCAAGGACTGCCGTCTTTTATCTACATAACATGTGCAAAAATCATCCTGTCTCAAAGTGATGCCAAAAAACTAGTCCATGCATTTGTTACTTCTAGGCTGGATTATTGCAATTCCTTATTATCAGGCTGCCCCTATAAGTCCCTTAAGACTCCAGTTGATCCACAATGCCTCTGGAGCTGCAGAGTCTGGATCTGTGACTGTGGGTCACCTGCTGCCCCCGTGTTCCTGCTCGACAATTGCTAATACAATTGTTATTATTAATCTTATCACTATTATTATCATTATTATTCATTATTATTAGTCTTTCCAAGTGTTTAATCATGGTGGGATTTGTTGGGTCTCTGTAAATAATATTATAAAGAGTACGGTCAAGACCTGCTCTATAGGAAAATTGCAACGGGAACTTCTGTTATGAATTGGCGCTATATAAATAAAATTTATTTGAATATATCATTGGCTCAGGAGGCATATTAAAGATCTGTAAAGATTAACACCTTGACAAGTATGATCCGCTGCTTACCATCACATACTACACCAAAAGAAAGGTCATGGTCCAAGGGAATGAAGCACACCTGGAGTCCTTTCAAACGCATTATCCCTGTTGAAAGCTGAGGTGGACACCAAGAAGATCAATGTCCCCTCTGACAGCGAAGATGATGAAAGCCCATTTAGGGAACCCCACCACCTTGTCCATCTCTGCTCTCCTCCCACACCTGCCAGTGCCACCAACTGGCTGAAGGAGACCATGGCCATGCTGGAGCTGGACTTTGCTGAATTCAAAGAGCTGACCCAAGCCAGGCTGACCACCCAGACAACACTCTACAGCAGCTTAAAGAGGAGCTCTAGCAGATAAAGAGAGACAAACATGCCTTGGCATCTGACCTCAGATGAAGTCTAGAGGCACTCAAACAAGAGAACAGTGTGCTCTGTGCTTAGTTAGCCAAAGTGAAGGAGGATGCTGAGAATAGAGAAAGGAGCTTCACCAGGCAAGTCCCACACCTGACAGACCAACTCTCATCAGTCCCCAAAATGATAAGTACTGAGACACAGACTCTCCCTGCCAGTGTCTCAAACTCCTGCCATGTCTCTGTCCCACCCTCTCTGCTCTGCACTCAGCCCAACAACACCTGCTGATTCCTCCTACACATCCAGCTGCCAACAGCCAGTTCTGCCCATCCCAGCTCCCTCCACTCAGCCTGAAGAGGAAGCCCCACAAGTGGTCCTGCTGGCTGACTTGATTGGGAAATTCCTGGACACAAAAAACCTTTTTCCTAGTAAGAAAGTGCTATCTAGATGCTGCAGCACCACAGGACAGGCAATAAAGCTTTTGAAAAAAGGAGACCCTTAAGAGCCCTCATTGCCTAGCAATCCACACAGGAACAAATGACCTACACAGCCTTCATAAAGAGGAAGATGATGGAGCAGGCCAGTAAGGACTTCCCTGACACCTGCATTGTGGTCTCCACCCTGCTGCCTAGCACAGACACCCCGCCTCATGTCATCCATTAAAGAGTTTCCCCTCGGGGATCAATAAAGTATTTATGATTCTGATTTCTGATTCTGATGACATTAATATGGAGATCAGAAGAGGATGTCCCACCATAGCCAATATCCACCTGTCCCTCCACCCAACCATTGGCACCTGGGACCTCTATGATGGACTCCATCTACACAAAGAGTGGGTGAAGAAATTTGCAAAGACACAGCCCTGGGACGTAATGCCCCCACCAGCTCCTCTATTAGGAGCTTTAGAGACCATCCCAGACCTTGTCCTCTCCATCACCACCCCAGGATCATCCCCCCCGCTGTGAGGAGACACAACAGCACAGCCTGGACCTCCCACTTACCACACGCCCACAACCTCACCTCTTTGAAGTACAACCAGAGGAGGTTACCTTCCTCCTCCTTAGTCCCTGCCCACCAAACACCTTTACAGCATCAGCAGCAGAAATATGTGGCAACACCTGCCTCTTGTCCCCCTACCCACCCACAGCAGCAGAGATATGCAGCAGCACCTGCCCCCATATCCCCCTCCCACCTACAGCAGCAGAGATATGCAGCAGCACCTGCCCCGTGTCCCCTCCCCACCCACAGCAGCAGAGCCACGCTGCAGAAGCTGCCCCTGGTCCCTCTCCCCACCCACAGCAGCGGAGCTATGCTGAAGTTGTAGCCTACTGCCACAGTCCCTCCCACTGCTACCTCTGAGCTGGGAAACATCTGGGAGATGCTACACACCCTGTACACCCGGCTTTTGTTCAGCTAAGACACATATTCAGAACACCTTGTCATTTGAAAAACTGAACTATAGCAATAGTAGTAGTCAGTACAGTTGTTTTAATGTGTTCATTTCATATAAGCTACTGGAATATTCAGGGTCTCCACTCCTTAACCTGAGTGAAAACCCTGAAATCATGAAATCTATCAGATGTTGATGTAATTGTGTTAACAGAAACCTGGTGTGAAAATGATCTGCTCACTCACTGTCCTCCAGGATATAATGAAGTTATGGTCACAAGTTAAACAGGGTAAATCACACGTTTGGTTAAGATTAGATCAAAGCCTGGGCATAACTCTTTTCTGGGCTCAGCTCTTGGGTTTTGGTTGTATTTGTATTTTAACTGCAAGTCAATATTTAATATTATTATTACTATTATTATCTGTATATATTCTAATAGAATTCTGTATATACTTTTTTTCTGTTTATGTTTTTATTTCACACATGCTTTGGCAATGTTAACATCTGTTTCCCATGTCAATGAGAGAGAGACTCTTCTACCAGCTGGGAACATCATTCATCTTTGTCGAGTGTAAATGTACCGTTTGCTAAGCCATCATTAAATGATGATGTGTGCTGCTCTACCTGACCACACACACACACAATGTATACACTATATAAATTGTATGCTTACATAGGCACACTCACTGTCATACACACACAAATATAGTCTTGCACACACACAGTGGTTAAATTATTTGTGAAAATGTGTTCTCCAAAACAATTAAAAGTGCTCCTCAATAATTTGTTTCATATAATTCCAATGAATCTATGTTAATTACAGCATAAATTGAATTAGACCTGAATATCATTAAAAACAAATGTATATCTCATTATTCTAAGCATTAGAAGAAGTGAAAAGGTATCTACTAATTTGTCAATTAAGATGAGTTATAAAAGTGACTTTTACAGGTTTAATCATTAATATATCACTGTAAGAATGATTGTGTTAGCACTGAAAATATATACATGTTCTAATGGTATACATTCACTGGCGAAGTGTCAGGAGTGCGAGGGGTGTGGTTGCACCTGGGCCAGGGCTAGCAGTTTGTGAAGAGAACAAAAATTCACAACAATGCAAATAAATCATGTTATTATGGGGTATGGTAATCAAAATCAGAATCAGAATCAGAAATAGAAATACTTTATTGATCCCCGAGGGGCAACTCTTTCGTTACAGCTGCTCACTATCATGTCTATGCACACTTGAGAATAGAAAGAATAGAAGTACTAAGCAAATTAAAATATAATTCATGATAATACGGGTGAGATTAAGTACAAAGTGGATATAAGCATAAAATCTAAAATAAATGTAAGTATTACAGTGATGTTAATGATCTAATGTCCAGTTTAGTGACTTAGGGTCATATAGACGAACACTTAGAGGGAGGAGTTAAAGAGTTTGATGGCCACAGGCAGGAATGATATCCTGTGGCACTCTGTGGTGCATTTTGGGGGATGAGTCTTTCGCTGAAGGTACTCCTTAGTTTGACCAGCATGTTATGGAGTGGGTGGGAGACACTGTCCAAGATGGCATGTAGTTTGGCCAACCTCCTCGCTGACAACACTGACAGAGTGTCCCGGTAACGTGTAGTGTGACCAGGGTTACACCATCTGTTGTTGACCAGAACAGCAAGCCTGCTTCCTTTCCGCTTACCGCTCCCGGTGTGATTCCTGTCGGCTCAGTCTGAAAGCCATGTCTCTGAGAAGCACATCAAACTACACTCATGGAACATCTGACTCCGGGCTAACACCGTTAGCTTGTTCATTTTCTTTGCCAGTGATCTCACATTGCCCATGACGAGAGAAGGCAGACACGGCATAAATCTCTTGTTCTCAAGTCTCTTGTCTGGACCTCTCTCTGTTCCCTCGCTGCATCCTCGGTTTGTCCTCCTCCAGATCTCAGTGGGGACATCGGTTGTCCTGGGCGCCATGCCGCTCGACTATGTAGCCAAACAGCTGTTCTGCAGTTGTGTCCTGACCAAGTAGCAGGAGAAGAAGTTTCACGGCAAAGAAAAATACCAAAACACTTTCTACTCTCATTTTAGTAGATAACACAGTTTAAATTACACTTACACAAAAGTTTACTCAAGTTTGAAGAAAAAGGAACGCTAAAAGTTGAAAAAAGTAAGACGACATGATGGAGCAACGGCAACAGGCAGCATGCACGTTGGTGCATGCGCACTAGAAGACGTTAGTTAGCATTATTGTACCTCAGCATAGTTTAAAACAAAAAAGCCTACTGTATTAGCAGTTTAAAACCTTATTCACTGTCATTACTGTCTTATATTAGACAGATACTGTCAAGACCTGTCTTCTTTTTGCTTCAGTGGATTTCAGTCTTTGGCTTCTCAGCCAATGTTGTCAAAAGCGAAGTCTGGAAGTCAGCCTTTGCTTCCCAGCCAATGTCATCATCAACTATGCTATCCAGCAGACAGAGGCAGAAAAAGACTTGTGTAGGTCAATTAAATTTGGCTATCAATTAAATTTGGCTATCAAAATTATCAAAGATAATCATAAATATTATCTATAAAAGAAGACAAAATCATAGCCAATCAATTGACTGAATCGCATAAAATTTACTAAACTATCAATTTGTAACCAAAATTACCATTAACAGCTAATAAGTAGAAGGATTTTGAGTTCAACATAGAAAAGGTTGGCAGAATATTCACTCTTGTGCAACATTAAAGAAACCAGCATAATTATACACAAACATTTATTAAGAATATAATAAAAGCAAAATACACAATATAAAATCTAACTACAATCCACGAAACTACACAACAAAGTGTGTGTCTCCTCACCTACAAAGCTCTTAATGGTTAGGCACCATCGTATCTTAAAGAGCTCATAGTACCTTATTACCCTACTATAACACTCTCAGAATGCAGGGTTACTTGTGGTTCATAGAGTCTCCAAAAGTAGAATGGGAGCCAGAACCTTCAGTTATCAAGTTCCTCTCCTGTGGAATCAGATCCCAGTTTGGGTTCAGGAGGCAGACACCACCTCCACATTTAAGCGTAGGTTTAAGACTTTCCTCTTTGATAAAGCTTATGTTTAGGGCTGGCTTGGGTGAGTCCTGAACCATCCCTTAGTTATGCTGCTATAGGCCTAGACTGCCAGGAGACTTCCCATGATGCACCTCTTTCCTCTCTCCTTCTCTCCCTCTCCATCTGTATGCATTTTTATCCCATTACTACATGTTACTAACTCGACATCTTCTCTCTCCCGTAGTTTTGTGCTTTCTTGTTTCTCTCCTCTCTCCTTCTGTCGCTTTCAGCAGGTCTACCTCCAGAGCTGCAGAGACTGGATCTGTGGTTGTGGGCCACCTGCTGCCCCCGTGTTCCTGCTCGACATCTGCTACTACAATTGTTATTGGCTCTGTTGTTATTATTGTCATTATTGTTCCTATGACTGTCATTATTATTGTTAGTATTATTATTATTATTATTAGTATTATTAATTTATTAATATTACATTATTACTATTTTACAATTCTAGGTGGTATTTGCGTTGTGCTTCTCTCTCCGCCCACCCCCCTTCTCTCTCAAAACCTCTCTCTCAAAAACCTCTCTCCCCATCTCTCTCTCTCTTTCTCAAAACCTAACACGGCAGCGGCGGATGGCCGCCCACCATTGAGTCTGGTTCTGCTCGAGGTTTCTGCCTCTTAAAAGGACGTTTTTCCTTGCCACTGTTGCCAAGTGCTTGCTCATGGTGGGATTTGTTGGGTCTCTGTAAATAATATTATAAAGAATACAGTCTAGACCTGCTCTATAGGAAAAGTGCAATGAGATAACTTTTGTTATGAATTGGTGCTATATAAATAAAATTGAATCGGCTGAGGCAGATATGCCACATGGGATCAGACAAAGAACTTTAATTCAAAATGGTGGCTGAGGCCATGTTTGAAAAAAGGTGTGGCTCTGTTAATGGTCAAATTGTAGTGTATGCGAGGTCTGTTTAGAATAACGGTGTCAGGTTTGAAAAGAGGATAGTTAGTTTGCATGCAAACTGTGTGAAACGTCACTAACATCAACTTAGCATGTGGCTACCAAAATAACCTAATAGTGAAAACACATCACAACAATATAACTCAATGAACCAAATCAATACATATACATTCACAAAAGTAACACAGTCCTGTGCTTAGCCGTGTTCTCTGCTATGGTATGCTATTGCATAACCAGTCCATGGATGGAAAAGAGTTTGCCTTGGTGTGCTGCTCCGTTAGTTGGTGATCAGTCTGTTGTAGACGGGCCAAGCTGGAAAGAATTGTGGTTCCAGAAAAAATCCTTGCTGTGCAGTATTCTAATTGTAGGGATCGGAGGAAGCCAATCTTTGTTCTTTGTTCTCCTTACAGTTAGCTTGTCACTAACTTCCTTAGTTGCTTGTTAAAGTTAGGGTCCATGGGGTGAGTTTCACCTAGGTGTGAATACCTGGAGGATTGCGCGAGATTGAGTTCAATGGCTCTCCTTTGTTTACAGAACAAAAGAGCATGCGGTCCCCTAACAAAAGTTCAGTTAAAGTCACATGAATGAATGAATTTATCTGTGGAGTTCCAGTGGTCGCAACAATGAGAATATATATAAGTACCTTTATCTGACACAAACAAACAGCCCATAAGTGAAACATACAGTCTGAGGTATATGTTAATGCCCAGCTAGAACACAGTGTGGAGATCTCAGATGCCCTTCCCTCCTGCACAGACACTGAAAAGCTAGTCAAACTCTTCAACTCATCCTGCTCTGACACTCTGGACTATGTAACTCCTTTAAAACTAAAAAGACCCTAGACAAACACGGTTGGTACCCCCTGACTGAATGACTCTACCCGTGCTTTAGACGAGATTGTAGGAGACTACAACGCAGATGGAAAGGTGACAAACTCCAGGTCTCATGAGATTATTAGACATTGTTTACAGCTTTACCAAAGCTCTATAAAGACAGCTAAGGCACAATATTATGGCGAACTAATTAAAAAAAATGCTCACAGACCTAAAATACTGTTCAATAAAATTAACTCCTTCTAAAATCCTGCTGCTGCTACTCTTGCTTCCACTACTAAAACCGGTGAGATGTTTTTGAATTTCTTCACTGACAAAATTTCCAATATAAGATCTCACATCTCACCTCCAGTGTTTGATCACAAAGAGCCACATCACACAGTTAGCCATCTCCAGCAGTTTTCATCCAGTGTCATTTTCCCAGCTATCTGAGGTCGTCTCACACATGACTCCCACCTATTGTCCTTTAGACATTATACCGTCACACCTTAAAGGAAGTCTTTGACACAATCTGCCCCCTTATTTTGGCTATAGTAAATAGCTCTCTTATACATGGAATCGCCCCTTCCAGTTTGAAACATGCAATTGTTCAACCCTTATTAATGAAACCTAGCCTAGACCCCAACAACCATAACAATTACAGGCCCATCTCCAAGCTATCATTTATGTCTAAGAGTTTGGAAAAAGTTGTCTTTCCCAGGTCTTGTTTTTGACAAATTCCAATCTGGTTTTAGAGCATGGCATAGCACAACTTCTGCTCTGCTAAAGGTACAGAACGACATCCTTCTCTCTCTCAACTCCGGTTCTTGTGCCATTTTAGTCCTGCTCGATCTCAGCACAGCATTCGACAAAATTGTCCATGACATTCTTTTAAAACGCCTGGAGGGCGAAGATGATCTGCAGGTTACGCCCCGGTCTAAGGGTAAACTGAATGCAAGTAGTACACACTTAACAAGTTATATACACACAGTGATACTATTTACAATGATGAAGCAAGGACTTCAGGGTGAACTGAGGCTAAAATAATAAACAGAAAACTCCCTATCTGGCCAGATGAAACTAACCAAAAGAACAAAGACATTTACTAAGTACGTGAGCTAATCAAGACAGAATAAAACCAGTGTTAACAAAAATGGCAGTTCACTCCTACAGCTTCTTGCTGTCAAGTGCTCGATCTAATTATAATATGTACAAGGTATTGTTAGTGGTAAAGCTAGTGCTAACCACAAGTTAACACAGGCAAAACATTTGACAAAACTGACTGGACTAAATACACGATTTTCACATAATCTCACAAAGTACACCGAGTTGGAAGAATGAGCGACCACAGCTCTGCTGTCAACAATAGTCCTCTTCCCCCTCTGTAGAACCAGGAAGCTAAATAGGCTGGCTCTTGGAATCAGACAATCAGCACTGGTAACGTCACCAGAGATCACCCAATCCGCGCTGGAACCGGCTGTCGCTCAACAATTTATTTTTCTCGCCAAACAATATCCTCTATAGGCATTGTTCTTACACACAGAAGGACAGAATATGGCTGGGGCCGTAACAACCCCCTTCCTAAAGAACAAACATCTCTTCCTTAGATGTTTGCACATCACTTCAGCGTGCTGATATTCTGCGGTAAGCGTATTGTGTCATTTCCGGTCAGCAGTGTTTGTGTTTTACTAGTAGCGTATTTCTGCTGCTCTAGCTCATCACAGTTAATTTTGTTTGATTCTTCATTATAGTGATCAACTATCTGCTATAAACGTACACTAGTTCTGCTCAAGCACTCATAGCTCTCTCCTTCTTTTAACAACTTTCTCGCTAATCCCACAGTTTACACGCTATTCATTTTTGCTAGCTACCGTTCTTTAGCTTAGCAGCTAGTGATGGCTTCTCTTTCTCCCTCTCACTCTCCTGCTCTCTCTTGTTCGGTGTGTCAAATGTTTAGCTATTCTTCTGCCTCCTTTAGTGATAATGGTACATGTAATAAATGTAGTTTATTTGTAGCATTGGAAGCGAGGCTTAGTGAATTGGAAACACTGTTCCGCACCATGGGAACTCAACCATTAGCTGCTGTAGTTATAGCCAGCCCCCAGTAGCTGGTGTGTACCGACCAGAGGTAGCAGCTCCATTTTGAGAAACGTGAAGTAAGCGACACCAGCAACCATAGTCAAATGTATTCCTGGGGCCAGCGCAGGCGACACTGAATCCTATTTAAAACTGCTGGCTAAGGATAAATGTAAATACAGTAAGATTGTTATTCACGTCGGCGGTAACAGCTCCCGAATACGACAATTGGAGGTCACTAAAGTTAATGTTGAGTCGGTGTGTACATATTCAAAGACAATGTCGGACTCTGTAGTTTTCTCTGGGCCCCTGCCAAACCTGACCAGTGATGAAATGTTTAGCCGCATGTCTTCATTCCGCGGCTGTCGAGGTGGTGTCCAGCAAACTAGGGCTTTGTAGATAATTGGCAGACTTTTTGGGGAAGACCTGGTCTTATTAGGAGAGACGGCATTCATCCCACTTTGGATGAAGCAGCTCTCATAGCCAGAAATTTGGCCAAATTTATTAGTGGACCAAAACCATGACAACTCAGAGTTGAGATCAGGAGACAGAGTTGCAGTCCTACACGCTTCTCTGCGCTTCCAGAGCAATTACCCACCCAAAACTCCTTAGTGACGGTGTCTACCCCCCGACCACTTAAATTAATAAAATCTAAAGTTAAGAGAAGAGGAGTTATACATAAAAGCCTAAACAAAAAGGAGGAGGTGGAGTTGCATCCATCTTCGACTCAAGCCTATTAATCAACCCTGAATCTAAACTAAATTATAACTCATTCGAAAGCCTTGTTCTTAGTCTTTCACACCCAACCTGGAAAACACAACAGCTAATTCTATTTGTTATAGTATGCCGCGCAGCTGGTCCTTATTCTGAATTTCTATCTGAATTCTCAGAGTTTTTATCAAGTTTAGTCCTTAAAACAGATAAAGTAATTATTGTATGTAATTTCAATATTCATGTGGACGTTGAAAATGATAGCCTTAGTACTGCGTATATCTCATTATTAGATTCGATTGGCTTTTGTCAGAGTGTACATGAAGCCACTCACTGTTTTAACCACACTCTCGACCTTGTTCTGGTATATGGCATTGAAATTGAACATTTAATAGTCTTTCCACAGAATGCTTCTTTATCGGACCATTATTTAATAACTTTTGAACTGCTATTGCTGGACTACACGCCATTAGGCAAAAATTCTTACTCTAGATGTCTATATGATAGTGCTGTAGCTAAATTTAAGGAAGCACTTACATCTGCATTTAATTCAATATTATGTCTCAATATAACAGAGGACTCCTATGCATATCGCAGCCCCTCCCAAATTAACCATCTAGTTGATAACACTGCAGACTCACTGCGAACGACACTCGATTCTATCGCTCCTCTAAAAAAGAAGATAAAACAAAAAAGTAAATAACCCCCAAACCTGCAAATTAAAGCAACGATTAATTCATCTAAGGCATCAACCGGTCTCTTAGACCCCATTCTAACTAGGCTGCTTAAAGACATTTTACCCTTAGCACTTCTTTACTGGATATGATCAATCTGTCTTTATTAACAGGCTATATACCACAATCCTTTAAAGTAGCTGTAATTAAACCTCTTCTTTAAAAGCCCACCCTTGATCCAGGGTGGGCTTTTAAGCCAGGCACTGGTGAAAATTACAAATGACCTTTTAATTGCATTGACAATGGACTTATCTCTGTACTTGTCTTGTTAAATCTTAGTGCTGTGTTCGACACCATTGACAATCACATCCTATTACAGAGACTGGAACATGTAATTGGCATTAATAGTGGTTAATTAATGGTTTAAATCCTATCTATCAGATTGATCTCAGTTTGTACACGTTAACGGTGAGCCCTCCGTGCATGCCAAAGTTAGTCATGGAGTTCCACAAGGTTCTGTGCTTGGACCGATTCTATTCACCTTTATATATGCTTCCTTTAGGCAATATTATTAGGAAGCACTCCATAAACTTTCATTGCTATGCAGATGATACCCAATTCTATCTATTGATAAAGCCAGATGAAACTAACCAGTTAACTAAACATCAAGCATGCCTTAAGGACATAAAGACCTGGATGACCTGCAACTTTATGATGTTTAACGCAGACAAAACTGAAGTTATTGTACTTGGTCCCAAACACCTCTGAGACACATTATCTAAAGATATAGTTACTCTAGATGGCATTGTCCTGGCCTCCAGCAGCACCGTAAGGAACCTTGGTGTTAGACGGTGTAGTCCCTCATTCGTCCAGGAGTGTTCTATCGTAGAAAAGGTTTCAGTCGTAGTCATCTGGACACTGTTATCAGAATCAAGACGTTTCGGCTCCCATCCGGAAGTCATTCTCAATCATTCCCATTCCCATCCGGAAGTCATTCTCAATTGTGAAAAAATTGGACGGGAAGCCATTTTTGTGAAAAAAGAGAACCCCTCTTTGAACAGAAATGGTGGTCTGAGATTTAATCTGCCCAAAGTCTATTAGAGTGTATTATCACCTTGGTCAAGACTATCACGTGCTAATCAGGCACTTAACAGTGAGGAAGTAGATGCAGCCAGAAAACAATAGGCCTGATTACTGATTACTGGGCCATCTTGGAAACTATTAGGTCAGTTTCAGGTGAAACTAGCTATTAACAGATACTCATTGAACTCATTAACATTGAAATAATCAGGCACATCCTGTCTCAAAATGATGCAGAAAAATTAGTGCATGCATTTGTTACTTCTAGGCTGGACTACTGCAATTCCTTATTATCCGGCTGCCCGAATAAGTTCCTAAGACTCTCCAGTTGATCCAGAATGCTGCGGCCCATGTACTGACAAGAACTAGGAAAAGAGATCATATTTCTCCAATATTAGCTTCTTTGCACTGGCTCCCTGTAAAATCCAGAATAGAATTTAAAATCCTTCTCCTCACCTACAAAGCTCGTAATGGTCAGGCACCATTGTATCTTAAAGATCTCATAATACCTTAATATCCGACTAGAACACTGCACTCCCAGAATGCAGGGTTACTTGTGGTGCCTAGAGACTCCAAAAGTAGAATGGGAGCCAGAGCCTTCAGTTATCAAGCTCCCCTCCTGTGGAATCAGATCTCAGTTTGGGTTCGGGAAGCAGACACCATCTCCACATTTAAGAGTAGGCTTAAGACTTTCTTCTTTGATAAAGCTTATATTTAGGGCTGGCTTGGGTGAGTCCTGAACCATCCCTTAGTTATGCTGCTATAGGCATAGACTGCCGGGAGACTTCCCATAATGCACCTCTTTCCTCTCTCCTTCTCTCCCTCTCCATCTGTATGCATTTTTATCCCATTACTACATGTTACTAACTCAACATCTTCTCTCTCCTGTAGTTTTGTGCTTTCTCGTTTCTCTCCTCTCTCCTTTCGCTTTCAGCAGGTGTTTCTGCCTCCGGAGCGACAGAGACTGGATCTGTGGTTGTGGGCCACCTGTTGCCCCCGTGTTCCTGCTCGACATCTGCTATTACAGTTGTTGTTATTGGCTTTGTTACTAATACTGACAGTATTTTTCCTATAGTTCTCATTCTTATTACTAATTTATTAATATTAACACTGAAATTACTACTTCTACTATTTAAAAAAAAAACATTTCTAAGTGGTATTTGCATTGTGCCTCCCTCCCTACGATGCTCGTCCGCCTGCAGCAACACAGCATCGGCCCCCCTGTCATTAGCATCCACCTCCAGTTTGAATGAGTGTGAAGTATGGGGCTGCGAGGCCAGGTGTGCTGCAGAGGAGAGCTTTGCAAGAAGCAAAGGCGACCTGGGGACCAGGTAAATGGCTTTTTAACACTAGTCAGACTAGTGAGAGGGACAACAACGTCAGCAAAATTCCTACAAAAACTACGGTAATACCCAGCCATCCCCAAGAAACGGCAGAGCTCTCGCCGGGTCTGAGGTATAAGATAATCCAGGATGGCTTGGATTTTTGCATCCACTGGATGCACCTGACCTTAACCCAGTTGCTTACCAAGGTAGGTAACAGTCGCTCTCCAAAACTAACACCTCACTAAGTTCAGGGTAAGGTTGGCCTCTCTCAACCTCCTGAAAATTACCTAGAGTTGTGATGTGTTCAGACCACGTGGCTGAGTACGCTTATCAACATCGTGTGAAAGAACTACTACTACTACAGTCTTTACTACTACTACTACAGTCTTTACTACTACTACTGCTACTACTACTACTACTACTACTACTACTACTACTACTACTCCTCAAAATTCACTATTCAAGATTAACTTTAATGTCCCACAAAGTGGAAAATTTGGCTTGGGCTTTCCCCCATGCTGTAGCCGTAAAAACAAAAACAAAAAAAAAACATTCCACATATGTAACAAAAGGTGTTAATGAATAAATAAACATACAGCAAGATTCCTAAAACACCTATATACAAACAAAAACACATCAGTAAAAGCAAAGATCTACTTAGATCCCTTTAGTGAAAGCTTTCTTTATCGACCGCTATTTAAAAGTTGTATTGACACAGGGATAAATACATTTTTAGATCTGTTTACCTGCAACAAGGGACTCTGAACCTCCTCACAGAGGGCAGTAACTGATACTCAGTATGTAGAACATGTACACTATCTCTGAATAGTGGTCAGATAACTCACTATCCTTTTTTATTAAAGCTAATATGACAGTATCATCTGAAAATGTAATGATGTAATTGTTAGGGTTAAAACTCGTTAGTGTGTAGGGTAAAAAGGACAGGTGAACTGACACAGCCCTGGGGGACACCCGTACTCAAGGTTCTAGGTTCTGAGAGGGTACCATTAACACTGACCTGTTGTTTACGGTTAGTTAAAAACGAGTGATACCATCTAATAACAGGTGTACATTAAATGCTGAACTAACAATCTACAAATAAGAGACGTGCATATGAGTTTGGATCCTCTAAGTGCTTAGATATGAAATGTATCATGGCTATGGCCGCATTGTCCGTACCTCTATTACACCTGCAAGCGAACTGAAAGGGATCCAGTGTGCAGCTGACTTCAGTTTTCAATCTGTTGACAATGCTTTTCTCGAAACACTTCATGACCACTCAAGTCAAAGCAACTGGACGATAGTCATTATTTTCCTTACAGCATCCTTTTTTGGGAAATGGAATAATAATCAAGTTTTCCCAGATGGAAGGAACAACATGTAAGAACAGAGACATCTGATAGATAGGATATATCAGATATCAGACTTCTGCCAGCTCTTCACTGCATGATTTCACCAGAATCCCAGAAATGCCATCTGATCCAGAGGCCTTCCTGGGGCAGGTGCATGAAAACAGTCTTTGTACTACATGCTGGTAGTGTGGTGATCTTTGGATAGTTTGATGCAGGTAATGTATCTACAGCCACTTTTTGCTCCTGGGAGAAGTCAGCTATTTCAAGGGTTGTGTCAGGAAGGGCATCCGACGTAAAACACATGCCAAATTAAAAATGCGAATCGTGAAAATTACTTCCATACCGGATCGGTCGGGGCCCGGGTTAACAACGACTGCCATCGGTGCTGTTGACCTACAGGGTACCGGTGGAAATTGGACTACTGTATGTCAAAGACGAAGAAGGAGAGGAGGAAGGTGTGTTCGTAGGCAGAGAGAAAAGAGGAAAGCTAAGAATGTAGGACTGACAGTAGGGACTTTGAATGTTGGGACTATGACAGGGAAGGCTAGAGAGTTGATTGACATGATGCAGAGAAGGAAGGTGGACATACTGTGTGTCCAGGAGACCAGGTGGAAAGGTAGCAAGGCTAGAAGCTTAGGAGCAGGGTTCAAGTTGTTCTACCATGGGTCAGATAGGAAGAGAAACGGAGTAGGAGTTATCCTGAAAGAGGAGTTTGTGAGGAATGTTCTAGAGGTGAAAAGAGTATCAGACAGGTTCATGAGTCTGAAGCTGGAAATTGAAGGGGTGATGTTCAATGTTCTGAGTGGTTATGCCCCACAGGTAGGATGTGAGTTAGAAGAGAAGGAGAAATTCTGGAGTGAGTTAGATGAAGTGATGCAGAGCATCCCCAGAGGTGAGAGAGTGGTGATTGGTGCAGATTTCAATGGGCATGTAGGTGAAGGGAACAGAGGTGATAAGAATGTGATGGGCAGGTTTGGTCTTCAGGACAGGAACGCAGAAGGACAGATGGTGGTAGACTTTGCAAAGAGGATGGAAATGGCTGTAGTGAACACTTTCTTCCAGAAGAGGCAGGAACATAGGGTGACATATAAGAGCTGAGGTAGAAGCACTCAGGTGGACAACATCTTGTGTAGACATTGTAATCTGAAAGAGACCAGTGACTGTAAAGTAGTGGTAGGGGAGAGTGTTACCAGACAACACAGAATGGTAGTGTGTAAAATGTCTCTGGTGGTGAGGAAGATCAAGAGGACAAAGGCAGAGCAGAGGTGGTGGAAGTTGAAAAAGGAAGAATGTCGTGTAGTTTTCAGGGAGGAGCTGAGACAGACTCTGGGTGGTCAGGAAGTGCTCCCAGATGACTGGACCACTACAGCTAATGTAATCAGGGAGACAGGTAGGAGGGTACTCGGCGTGTCATCTTCAAAGTGGAAAGTGGACAAGGAGACTTGGTGGTGGAATGAGGAAGTGCAGGAGTGTATACAGAGAAAAAGGTTAGCTAAGAAGAAGTGGGACGCTGTGAGGACTGAAGATAGTAGACAGGAGTACAGGGAGATGCAGCGTAAGGTGAAGGTAGAGGTGGTAAAGGCAAACAAAGAGCATATGAGGACTTGTATGCTAGGTTGGACACTAAAGAGAGAGAGGTAGATTTGTACAGGTTGGCCAGACAAAGAGATAGAGATGGGAAGGATGTGCAGCAGGTTAGGGTGATTAAAGATAAGGATGGAAATGTATTGACAGGTGCCAGGAGTGTGATGGGAAGATGGAAGGAGTACTTTGAAGAGTTGATGAATGAGGAAAATGAAAGGGAACGAAGAGGTGACTGGTGTGGAGCAGGTAGTAACAAAGATTAGCAAGAGTGAAGTGAGGAGGACGTTGAAGAGGATGAAGAGTGGAAAGGCAGTTGGTCCTGATGACATACCTGTGGAGGTATGGAAGTGTCTAGGAGAGGTGGCAGATGAGTTTCTGACTAGTTTGTTTAATAGGATCTTGGAGAGTTAGAGGATGCCAGAGGAATGGAGGAGAAGTGTACTGGTGCCAATTTTTAAGAACAAGGGAGATGTGCAGAGCTGTGGCAACTACAGAGGAATAAAGCTGATGAGCCATACAATGAAGATGTGGAAAAGAGTAGTGGAAGCTAGGCTAAGGGCAGAGGTGAGCATTTGTGAGCAGCAATATGGTTTCATGCCTAGAAAGAGTACAACAGATGCAGTATTTGCTTTGAGGATGTTGATGGAGAAGTACAGAGAAGGTCATAGGGAGTTGCATTGTGTCTTCGTAGATTTAGAGAAAGCGTATGACAGGAGAGGAGCTGTGGTATTGTATGAGGAAGTCTGGAGTGGCAGAGAAGTATGTCAGAGTGGTGCAGGACATGTATGAGACCCGTAAGACCGTGGTGAGATGTGCTGTAGGTGTGACAGAGGAGTTAAAGGTGGAGGTGGGTCTGCATCAAGGATCGGCTCTGAGCCCCTTCGTGTTTGCTCTGGTGATGGATAGGCTGACAGATGAGGTTAGACAGGAATCTCCGTGGACTATGATGTTTGCGGATGACATTGTGATTTGTAGTGAGAGCAGGGAGCAGGTGGAGGAAAATCTAGAGAGATGGAGGTCTGCTCTGGAAAACAGAGGAATGAAGCTTAGCTGCAGTAAGACAGAATACATGTGCGTCAATGAGAGGGACCCAGGTGGAACGGTGAGGTTACAGGGAGCAGAGGTGAAGAAGGTGCAGGACTTTAAGTACTTAGGGTCAACGGTTCAGAGCACTGGAGACTGTGGAAAAGAGGTGAAGAGGCGAGTGCAAGCAGGTTGGAATGGGTGGAGAAAAGTGTCAGGTGTGTTGTGTGATAAAAGAGTATGAGCAAGAATGAAAGGAAAGGTGTTCAAGACGGTGGTGAGACCAGCGATGTTGTACAGCTTAGAGACAGTGGCACTGAAGAAAAGACAAGAGGCAGAGCTGGAGGTAGCAGAGCTTAAGATGTTGAGGTTCTCTTTGGGAGTGACGAGGATGGACAGGATCAGGAATGAGTACATCAGAGGGACAGCTCATGTTAGATGATTTGGAGATAAAGTCAGAGAGGCCAGATTGAGGTGGTTTGTTCAGAGGAGAGAATGTGAATATATTGGTAGAAGGATGCTGAGGTTGGAGCTGCCAGGCAGGAGGTCTAGAGGAAGACCAAAGAGGAGATTTATGGATGTAGTGAGAGAGGACATGAAGTTAATTGGTGTGAGTGAAGAGGATGCAGAGGACAGGGTTAGATGGAGGCACATGATTCGTTGTGGCGACCCCTGAAAGGGAACAGCCGAAAGGAAAAGAAGGTCCTCTTACCCTTATTAAAAACACTAAGACACTTTTTAGCTGTAGCCATGTTTGTCATAAACTTCAGAGAATCCCACAGTTTTTTGGTGTTGATAGAAGAGCACTGGGTTTCAAATTTCTCCTTCTCCTTTCTCCTCACCATCCTTAATTTATGATTAAGTTCCTTCTGGATATTCGTCATAGCCACATGATCCCCATTCTTAAATGCTATTTGTTTCTGGATTATGCACTTGGAAATATGGCGTTTATTGTTTGGGACCATTGTTATGGACTTCTGTGTCACATTGTCTCTACAAAATTTAATAAAATCTGTAAAAGTATCTGTTGCCTCCTCTGAGCCCAGGCTATGAAAAAGGTCCCAGTTGGTACAGGAAAAGCAGCCTTTTAAGGTTTCAATGCCATCATTGTCCCAAACATGTACAGTTTTTACTTGTGGTTTACTACTTTTGAGCAGGGACTTGTAAGTGGGAATTAAATGGACAACATTATGGTCAGAGTTGCCTAATGGTGGTTTAGCCTTGGCTGTGTAGGCATCTTTAACATTACCATAGCATTTGTCAGTCTACATATTGCTTAAATCCACGGAGCGCAGCTTCAAGCTTGCAGTGGTTAAAATCACCAACAATAAAACAAGGCACTTCAGGGATATGTTTCAATTGTCTATGAATACAGCCTGCTATTGTGATGGCTGCCTTTGCAGCATTTCCACTCGGCAGGATATAAGCAGTACATAATAAAATATTCCTGAATTCACGGGGGAGATAAAAAGGTCTGAGGCTTAGACATACTAGCTCAGCGTCGGGGTTAAAAAAACAGACTCCCTCCTAGTGAATTGAGAGCACCATTTTTGATTGACAAAAACACAAGTGCCTCCTCCCTTGCCCGAGTTAGCATTCCTGTCGGAGTGCACCAGAGAGAAGCCTTCCAGGGCAATGAGGTCAGGTACGTCCTCATGTAGCCAGGTCTCGAAGAACACAAGCAAACATAAATCCCGATACTCATATCATACTCTGGAGTAGAATCACAGTTCATCAACTTTGCTCTTCAAGGAACGGGTATTGCAGAGAATCATGGAAGGCAGTGGTCTGACTACTCTTCTCTGTAGTCTCTGTCTCACCCCTCCACATTTTCCCCTCTTCTGTGGGCATCCATGTTTGCTTGGAGTCCGGGCCCACAGTTCTCTCGGTAGATGAGGAGCAGGTGTGCGACTGGGGCGGAGCAGCAGGAGTTGGTCTCGGGTGTAGTGTAGGAGCGCCAGTTTGGTATCCCAACACGTTGGAGTTGACATTTTGTTATTATAAGTTCCCAGATTATTGTCAAGAACAGTGCTTTCCACACAGGCATCATCGTCTAAGTAGTGCTAATAAAAACACCACCCGTACAAAATAATCACAAGCCAAGACACTACAAGGCAGCAGCAGGGCAGCCCGGGTTGCAACAGAGCGGAAGTGACTGCAGTCACTTCTGGTGGCACAGTCTTTACTACTACTACTACTACTACTACTACTACTACTACTACTACTACAACAGTCTTTTGCTATTCCTACTACTACTACTACTACTACAGTCTTTACTACTGCTACTACTACTACTACTACTACTGACTATACCACTGCTACTGTTACTACTAATACTGCTACTACTACATCCTTTACAAATGCTCATCTTAAGAAGTCATTTATTCTCATATGCAGTATTATAATCTTGTTTTTCTGAAAACAAGTGAAAAACTTGTCAGTAGGATGAGAAAGTCCCACTTGTTTAAGGACTGTACTTAAGTAAAATACAAGTACCTCAATTTGTACTTGAGTATTTCCATTTTATGCTACATTATACGTCTACTCTACTACATCTCAGAGGTAAATATTGTACTTTTTGCTGCACTACAATTGTATGACAGCTTTAGTTACTAGTTACTTTTCAGATTACCTCTTTTCGCAAAGCTGAAAACAGGGCCATTTTTCTGAGCTCATGAAAAGTTGACTTTTTAGAGATACGTGGTTCTCAGGACAGTGACGCTACAAACATATTATCGTCTTATCATCTTATATAATATGATGCATTGCTGTAGATTAAACTACCCAACAGTATATAAAGTAGTTAAAATTAGCTCAACCGTAATCATCTATAGCAGTAAAATGCAACAACCACATTAATGCAACAGTAATATTAATCCAGAAACATCATATATAAAAGTAAAACACTGACAGGGACCATTTTTCTGCACAATGAGTAATTTTATTTTTATACTTTAAGTATTTCTTGTTATAATACCTATATACTTTCACGGGTTTTGAATGCAGGACTTTTACTTCTAGTGGAGTATTTTCACAGTACTTGAGTAAAGTAGTGAGTGTGTGTTTTATAAGCATAAAACTTTTGAGGCACAGAATACATCAAAGATGTTAATACCATTGTGTAATAACTATAGTTATAATTAATTTAGGCAATGTTTGAATGAAGTTGAAAAACTGAATGGATTTCCATTCAATCGCCACATGCTCATCACCTGTTTATGAAGTCATGATTCAGTCAGGCCATAATCTATACATCCACTGCCAGCCAGAATTAGTTGATAAATGACAGTGAGAAAAGACATGCAGTCAGGCCATAATCTAAACCTCCACTGACAGCCAGAACTAGTTGAGAATAGACATTCATACTGGCTATAATCTGGACGTCCATTGACAGCCATTATTAGTTTATAAATGACACTGAGAAGAGACGTCCAGTCAAGCTATAATCTAAACCTCCACTGACTGCATTGCATTGCATTGCATTGCAACCTCCTGAACATAATTTAATTATTTATGTATTTGTTTTGCTCTTTTCACCGTTCAGCTTAAGGCAGTTCAGGCAGCTGGGAAAAATGAACCTAGACAGACGATGGCAGCAGGAATCGCTGACTGAGAGATAGAGGTAGTCAGATGCAGGCAGGTTGGCACAAAGGTAGCAAATAGGTAGATCTAGATGAGGTAATAGTCCCTCAAACACAAAGCCAGGAATAAACCAAACAACTGTCAATGAAATAGTTTTGGGCTGTTATATGTAGTAAGACTGATGACAGGGAAGTAAAGTAGGAGACTGAGGAAATCTGGTGGACAGAATATGATTTTGAGGAATTGGGAATGTGGCTGAAGATGGGGACAGAGGCAGACTGTGACACACTTTCTTTGTCCAGTACATGTATGGACTACAGTCAGTATTTCATTTCAAGTTTTATATTCCATTTAAAAAGCACTTGTTTTATATATTGGGCCTTCAGTGCTCTCTGAAGGCCTGGGATGGGTTCCACTGAATAAGCAGAGTGCATCGGGACCTGAAGAGGACATCAATATGGATTCTGCAGGCGGCCTGACCACCTTGACCTCTTCAGGAATAGACATGGGGCCAACTGAGCCCAAATATGGGTAAAATATGTTTAAAAACAAAAAAGAAAAAATAACTTTCACCATTAACAAATTCCATAAGCATTTAGGGGAAATGTGAAAATATTTTCCCACTGAGCATTAGAGCCTCATTGCCTTGCTCAAGGACACTTTTCACGTCAGCAGTTTTAGGGGATCGAACACATGACCTCTAACCTGTACTGAAGACAAATTATTTCATGTTTGTAAGTTGAGAGCCAAGCTGTTGTCCTTATCATCTCATGCTGAGGTGGCCTAGAGCAAGCCTCAGCAATGTGAAGCAAAGCGGACCTCATAGGAGAGGTTCAAAGAAAGAAAACTAAGGACTGGGTGGGACCATCAAACTATGTTTTATCTATGTTTTTATTTTCAGGGGGGGAGGTGGAATAATGTGACTCATGCTTTACTTTTTTCTTTTCCACTGCAGTTCTGCTCCATATGTATTCAAATTCGTACATTAAAATTTTGGTCAAAGTACATATGTTTTAGCTTAAAAATTACATTTTCCTAAGCCCTTCTAAAAACTGATGGACCGCCAAAAATTTTCCTGTCCATCTCGTCTACCGGAGAGACACCATCGCAGTCAGCCCAGTTCCTGTCACCACCTCCCTCCACCCTAAAGGAGTGCTGTGAAGGTGTTCGCCCACCGCTGCAGTTCCTCAGCGGCAGGCAGACACAATCACAGCTCATTTTCAGCGGCCAGTTAACGCTCTAACCCACATCACTGCTGTTTGCTGTTTGAGTGGGCGGTTCCATTTGAAAAACCCAGAAAATAAAGTTACACTTTAAAGGTCTAGTATGTAGGCATCTAACATCCCTATATAGAAAAAAACAGCAATGGAAACACAACAATTCTTATTTTCAGGTGAAATGAAATGAAAACTTACATAAATATTATGTTCCATTCCGGTATGTAACTAAAAGTTACATACTGGACCTTTAAGTGAAATACTGAAGACAGAACTCTTAACTCTGAAGGGGGCATTTTCCCATCATGGTATTGCTAATTAAAGGATATGAATACTTTTTCCAGTATTGATCTACCTTATTAGAACACTGACTGGACCACATTTGGAAATTAATAAAAGTAATAAAGTACAGTAACTATTTAGAGTTTACATTGAGCAAAATAATGATTTCCTGATAGAATAAATTCTATTCTAAAGTCTTTGAGTGTCTGTTTCTGATCCTTGCAGATGGTGCAGATAGCAGCAGTGACAGTGATAGCTGGTGCTAATCCTCTCTCTGAGCACCTGGCTGTCTGCAATACAAAGCCAACACACCTCCAGTCCATTCCATCTGACCAACAATCATCCAGCGTCTGGATAAAACCTCTTTGACAGCTGGTACTTATCTGCCAACTCTTCATACTAACACCTCCCCCCGCTCTTTATCACCTGCTTATAAGGCTTAATCTGCAGTACTCATTTTCACAATCTCTTACTCTTTTTTTCCTCTTATGCTGCATCTGTCTTAGGTTGTCACTGAGTTAGTTTTTTTAAGCCTGAGATGGACACAGATTTTTAAGGGGGGGACACCATGGAAAACTGTAATGGTTTAGAGATACAGCACACTTGAATGCAGAAGCACTACACACCTGCAGTCAGATTAAGATAAAAGTTCACGTTGTTCACATTTACTGAATCAAAAAGGCAGGCAAGGGTCAAAGCCAGGAAGGCAGTCAAAGCAGGCAAACTTATCCAAACGAGTTAGGCATAGAATCGTTAATCCAAGGGTTAGGAAGTATGTCAGGCAGGCAGTGTTGGGCAGTAGCGGTGCTACAAGAAGCAGCATTACTAGTTTAACTAAATTTCTCAGTAGCGTGGTGGTAGCTTTGCTGTTTTCTGAATCAAATAGTTTTTCAGTATCTTAGCACTTTTATTGATCAAGTAGTGCAGTAGTGTCCACACAAGCTAATGGTACATCTCCCCAAGCATTTCGAGTAAATTTGAGCATTTCTGAAGCTGCAGCGGAGCTTTCTGCTGCAGTCTGAAATAAAACTGCTGAGGATCAGTAGGTGACGCCACCGTCATACAAGGACGTGTATGTGTAGCTGACAGAAGCACTTCCGTATGACAGTGACATCACGTTCCAGTTCCTGGGCTGATGCCTACAACGTCTCTGCTGCAGCGGAACACAGACACGCAAGCTTCAGTTTACACATTCAAGTGATTTCTGAATAAGCTAACACAACCATCGCCAACCAAAGTAACCATCCCCTGAGAGCAGAGCACAGGTTATTGACAGTTTGATTGCTCATCGAGATAGCATTGACTTGGAATGAAGTTGCTTCAATGTAAAAAAAATTGCTTCGATGTAGTAAGCTACTTTTGCCGTAGCTTAGCTGTGGGGTAGCTTCAGTGTAGTGAAGCTTCATTTAATGTAGAGTAACTGGTAGCTTAGCTCACTACATTTTCCAAGTAGCTTGCTATGCAGGCAGGCAGAATCAGGCAGGCTGCAAACCAGACAATCTGGCAGGCAATGAGTGGAAATGGGTTGTTATATAGTATACTGCAATTCTGATAAAATGGGAAACATGAGGTGAGCAGGTCAGGTGAGCGGGATGGCGGGAAAGGGGTTACTGCAGGGCGTGGCTGGATGTGACATGACAGGAGAGTTAGTAGATGGCAAGAAAAACAGAGCAGACAACAGAGTGAATACTAGGGGCTGGCTGATATTGTGACAGAAAACATGTGCCTCACAGTCTTGAGGTGGACTGGATATTTGAGTACTCAGGTGTGAAAATAGATATACCTGAAAATAAGTCTACATAATAAAGTGTACACTAAAGTTATGTATACATATATATATTATAATATAATGATTATTACAGGTAAAAGATGCATATTACTGACTGGAATCCATGACCAAAATGTGTCATTATGACTTTAGGTAAAAGGCCTTCCATTCATGAGCAGTATATTAATCTATTCTAAGTTAAATAATCAATCAAACTGCTCCATTACAAGGCAGCTTCCTCTTCTAGTTCTTCAGTCCCAGAAAACATGATCATTTCAGAAATCATTTCAGGTGTCCTTAGACCGCAATATGGCTGAGACTAATGAAAATAGTGCTGTGTGTGTGTGTGGGAGGGACACACTAATGTATTGTGACACCTGTACAGACACACACGCACACCATCATACTGTAGTTGCTCTGCTGCTATATGAACCAGTGACAAAGTGTATCTGCTGGGGACTAAACAAACAAGCATCAGAGAATGGGAGAAAACAGGATGTGTGTGTGTGTTTGTGTGTGTACATGGTCTGATATTAGTGGGTGGTGATTAATGAAGAAGGATACTGTGTTTCAGATTCAGCAATTATTTTTCCTCAGCATGCAGACCTTTCCTTCACTCCTCCTCTCGTTTACTCATACTTCCTCCAGACATGCATGGGTAAATCTCATTCAAATTTCTTTTATCTCACTTGGATATGTTTTTGTAAAAAACTGATTAATTTCACTGATGCCAAGTGATACTTGATCAAATTGTACAACTCCTCAGCTGTAAGAAGAGAGGGAAAAAGTACAGTATGCATAGGCAAAAATATATTATGCACAGAAAGAATAATATGTATGCCAAACGATGTAGATTTCCTATAGTATGCCTGTCAGAAAGAAAACTTTAATAGCTCTGTTACCACTGGGTGTCACCAAGCATGCAAGGAGCTACTGCATAGTTCTAACTGAGACCAACTTAGATTAGGGAAAATTTTAACAAAAGCACCTATAACCAACCATTGCTAAATAACGGCAAAGCTCAGTTCAGGTGGTTGGAACGGGGAAAGCCTCAATACACCCCACCTTCACCTGAAGGACGAACCTGACCTCCCCCCATCACCTTCCCAAGATCACCACTGCCACTGAACACCATTGCCTGCCCAAACTCACATTTAGACAGATTCACAGTCAAACCTGCCTCCTTTAAACAACAAAACACTCTACGCAGATGCTCCAGATGTTCAACCTGCAACTCAGAACAGACAACCAGATCATCGAGATACACTTCACAGAATGGCAGACCTGATAGAACGACATTCATCAAACGCTGAAAAGTGGCTGCCGCATTACACATGCCAAGGGCCATAACATTATATTGAAAAAAGTCATCAGGCATGACAAATGCAGAGATCTCCTTCACCTGTTCCCTCAACTTGACTTGCCAGTATCCTTTCAATAAGTCTAACTTTGTAACAAATCTGGCTCCCCCAACACGATCCAC
Organism: Siniperca chuatsi; assembly: GCF_020085105.1. NCBI lineage: Eukaryota > Metazoa > Chordata > Actinopteri > Centrarchiformes > Sinipercidae > Siniperca > Siniperca chuatsi. The sequence continues at coordinate 3,270,759 of NC_058060.1, read as the reverse complement.
ACAATCCTCAGAAGAGGATAACAGTTGGGTTTTGATATCCCGTTCACTTTTCAAAAATCTGTACAGAAGCGATCTTCAACATTAGCTTTATCAGCAAGCAAACACGTAGAGCTCCACCCACTATAACTGGGCTCAGCAATATCATGCTATACCATATACTCCACCTGCACCTTAAGATGGCGATGTTTGTCTGGATTTATGCAACACAGATGCTGTTTAATAGGCTGTGAGTCACCCACATCAATATTGTGCTTCAACAAGTGTGTCTAAGAGGGAACATCAGCAAACAGTGTTTTATTGGACTTAAGTCAACCAAGTCCGAGCACTGCGGCTCGGAGAGATGAGAAAAATGAGCGCGAAGATTGAGCCAGATCTCAGTGTTTGACAACTTCTCTTGGGTCAAGGCCACAAACAAATCCCTGTCACTCACCGGACCGCTCCCCTAAGACTTTACCCGCTACAAGACTAGCACACGATGCAGTGACTTCAGCAACAGACAGCTCTGTCTAGAGGTCGCAGCAGCTTCACCAGCCTCAGAACTCCATATCCAGCTGCGTATATTACATATTAATATGACAGAGACGAGTTCTATGCCGACAATCGGAAGTGGCTAGTCTCTATCGGCAATCATTTCCTGGACCAAATAAGGCCCATCATCGCAAGCCTGCAAGCTAGACCCAGGAATCGGCAGCAACACTAAAACCTTGTCAACAGGCAGGAATTCTCTGCTTTTAGCGTGCTTATCAAACCTTTCATTCTGGCCTGCGCTGCCTCAAGATCATCCCTGGCTATCTCACAAGCACGGCAGAGTTTGAATCTGAAGTTACTCACATAGTCCAGCAAGTTTTATTCCGTCCCTTCACACAACCACTTTTCCCTCAAGAGACCATGTACAGTATGGGAATATACCAACTCTGACGGACCACCTCCCTAATAGCAAACATTTGCATGTGAACCCCCTCATCCCAGTCCTTTTCAAACTTCAGGCAATAAGTTCATAACATAGTTTTTAACATCTGGTGAAAGCGCGCCCTGACTCTCAGGGTGGTATGCACTGGAATCGCAATGTTTCATTTTAAGCTGCTTCATCACCTGAGCAAACAAGCGCAACAAAAAGTTTGAACCCTGGTCCATTTGTACTTTTGGCAAGCCAAACAATGAAAAGAACTTCGTCATAGCCTTTATAACAACACGAGTTGTGATCTTACGCAAATTAAACACCTCTGGGAATCGAATGGGTGCACACATCATCGTCAACAAAAACATGGTGCCAGCTTTTGTACAAGGAAGTGAACCCACGCAACCAAAACACATTCAAATGGATCACACACTAATAGAATTGGATACAGTGGAGCAGGAGGAATGGTCTGGTTTGGTTTCCCCGCTACCTGAAATGTATGACAATACTTACAATAGAGTGCAACATCCTTCTTTAACCCAGGCCAAAAGAAATGGCTCAAAATTGCATTGTCCTTTTCCTTCAAATCCTCCTTATCAGCCTTAATCACAAGCTCTAAGGGACCAGAACTTCTGCCACCCTTAAACACCCCAGCCAAATCTCTAGTGCTATCCTTCCCATTACCATTTAGGCTCTCAAAAGGCTTATTAACATTACAGAAAGGGCAATCCACAAAAACGACCTTGTGAGTGAGGACACATTCATCAACTAAAACAGCAGCCTTAAAAACATCACAAACCTGTTGTTCATTTAAATATGTTGACACTCTCGCCAAGAGACAGTTGTTAACGTCCTCCATTAATATCAACTGTTTAAGCTGCGCAAAATCTCATTGGACGTACACTAGTGATCAAAAAGAGCCTCATTCTCTCAAGTGAACTCAACACAAGTCTGATGTCCCTGCTTTTTCAACCTGGGAAACCTTTGATGGTATGCTTCCGGTACTAGCTCATATGCTCTAAGCACAGCAGCTTTTACTTTGTCAAAATCAAGACTGTCTTGTGCCGTAAATGAGGAGTAAACCATCTGCGCTTTACCACTCGCATTGCAACAACAACGTCTCCACATTTTTCAGCCACTTCACCAGGAAACAAACTTCCAGGTTAGTCAAATATATTTGGAAGAAAAAACAAAAGGTGAACAGTAAATTTAGTCTTGTAAACTCTTATTCGCCATTACCATTCTGTCAGTCTGAATCTGGAAGTCCCACAGGATCTTGGCTCGGTCGTTCTCTACCACCTTTGGAGGCGTTTCCCACTGACCTCTGGGTTTCCAGTCCATGCTCCGTGCAGATGTTCCTGTACACTATGCCAGCTACTTGGTTATGGCACTCCATGTATGCTTTCCCTGCCAGCATCTTACACCCTGCAGTTATGTGCTGGATTGTCTCAGGGGCCTCTTTGCACAGCCTACACCTTGGGTCTTGTCTGGTGTGGTAGATCTGGGCCTCTATTGCTCTGGTGCTCAGGGCCTGCTCCTGTGCAGCCACGATGAGTGCCTCTGTGCTGTCATTCAGTCCGGCCCGCTCTAGCCATTGGTAGGATTTCTTGATATCAGCCACTTCAGTTATGTTCCGGTGGTACATCCCATGTAGGGGTTTGTCCTCCCATGATGGTCCCTCCTCCAGCACCTCTTCCTCTGTTCCCCATTGCCTGAGACATTCACTGAGCACGTCATCTGTTGGGGCCTTATCTTTGATGTAATTGTTGATCTTAGATGTTTCATCCTGGACAGTGGCTCTCACACTCATTAGTCCACGGCCGCCTTCCTTACGGATAGCGTACAGTCTCAGGATGCTGGATATGGGATGAAACCCTCCATGCAGGGTGAGGAGCTTTCATGTCTTAACGTCTGTGGTCTGTATCTCTTCCTTTGGCCACCTTATTATTCCCGCAGGGTATCTGATCACTGGCAGGGCATAGCAGTTTATTGCCTGGGACTTGTTCTTGCCATTGAGCTGACTTCTTAGGACTTGCCTTACTCATTGAAGGTATTTGGCAGTTGCCTCTCTCTCTCTCTCTCTATATATATATATATATATATATATATATATATATATATATATATATATATATATATATATATATATATATATATATATATATATATCTCGACTGTTGCCTTCACCTTCCAAGCCTTCTCCAGCTCCTGGTGTCTTTCCTGACCACAACGATGTCTGGTTGGTCCACCACCACGATGTCTGGAAGCTCCTCTTCTGTTAACTTTTGGTTTTATTAATTTGAGATTTAAGTGGTCGGGGGGCAGACACAGTCACTAAGGAGTTTTGGGTGGGGAACTGCTCTGGAAGCACAGAGAAACATGTAGGACTGCAACTCTGCCTCCTGGTCTCAACTCTGAGTTGTCATGGTTTTGGTCCACGAATGAACTCATTCAGATTTCTGGATATGAGAGCTGCTCCATCCAAAGTGGGATGAATGCTGTCTCTCCTAATAAGACCAGGTCTTCCCCAAAAAGTCCGCCAATTATCTACAAAGCCTACATCGTTTGCTGGACACCACCTTGACAGTGGGGGAATGAAGACATGTGGCTAGCTAACTACAGCAGCTAATAGTTGAGTTCCCATGGTGCGGAACCGTGTTTCCAATCCACTAAGCCTTGCCTCCGATGCTACAAATAAACTACATTTATTACATGTGCCATTATCACTAAAGGAGGCAGAAGAATAGCTAAACATTTGACACACTGAACAAGAGAAAGCAGGAGAGTGAGAGGGAGAGATAGAAGCCATTGCTAGCTGCTAAGCTAAAGAACGGTAGCTAACAAAAAATGAATAGCGTGTAAACTGTGGGATTAGCAAGAAATTTGTTAAAAAAAGGAGAGCGCTATGAGTGCTTGAGCGGAACTAGTGTACGTTTAAATTTATAGCAGATAGTCACTATAATGATGAATCGAACAAAATTAACTGATGAGCTAGAGCAGCAGAAATACGCTACTAGTAAAACACAAACACCGGTGACCGGAAATGACACAATACGCTTACCGCAGCACGTCAGCATGTCTGCCTTCAGGTCAACAATTACTTGAATATCTTTGGGTTCCTTTAATGAAAATAAAATAAAACAAAGTAAAATAAAGAATGTGAAGATTTAAGGACCGAAATATAGTATTATTCACAAAATATGACTTGCGTCTTTTTATTCGAAGCTGCATACAGCCCCAACAACCTCTACTTATCAGAAGCTATGTCCAGATTCCATACTACACACTAGTTGCTGTCTGAACTGTATACATATCTTTACATTACACTGTTGTTAGCAGTTAGTACACAATAAATGAACATATATTGTCATACATGCACCACTGGATATCAATCAAACTGAAACTTTAGAATGCATTCTACTGCTGAACCATCTCACCTCCATCAGCAATTTATTTAATTTTTAAGTACCACCTCCTTTTCCTTTGTGCACTGAATTATTGGACAGTAGTGTCGATCAACAGCACACTCAAAAATTAATGATACTGACATATTACAGTTTACTTGTGTCACTTTTGTGGTGTGAACACATTACAAACTCAAAAGCTGTTTATACTTAGTGTGTGGCATGGAATTGGGACAGAGCTAGAGTGTTAGGGCAGCCTCTATGTGGCCTGAGCGGCAAGACCCAGGACAAAAAATGTCCAAGAAGCATTAATCTGCAACCTTAATATTCCTGCGGACTCACTTAGATGAATACATTGGTGTTTTTAATCAACTCAAACCTTTGCTCATTTGGATTTTGGCAGTGAGAGATATTTTAGATTTTAGTTTAGTGAGATTTTAGTGAGTCACTGGACTAGTAAGAGGTCAAAGCATTTTGTGAGGGGGACATGTCCCCTCCTATACCCCAGGGGAAATTATGCACTTGCTTGGTCAGACAAGCAATTTGAAGATGTCTCTGCTCTGGGTTCTGGGAAATGATTTAATTTTTTCGCGCCTAAGCAGGGGCGAGTTTGCTCTAAGTTTTGGAACTGCAGTTGTAGGGATGTAAACAGGAAGTATGATGTTGCCATGGATTCAGTGAGTTCTGCTGTGGGTTACAACTTGAGCCCTGTTTTCTTTCTAGAACACCAGCACCTTGTCTACTTGTCTCACACAGTACTGTATCTTCTGCCTCAAGTCGCACTGCATTTCCTGAGTTGTGACAATTATGTTTTGGATTTGTTTAATACAACTATTCTCATCAAGTTATTTATTTATTAATAGGTCTGGTTTATGTGAAATGCATATGCAATGCATCTACTTATGTTTGATTGTAATAAAAGATCTTGAGAGGCAGATTTATGGAAGTAGTACAAAAACACAATATTTGGTCTGGGAATTAAGGTGTTAGTCAGTATCAGTCTTCAGTCATCAGTAGATTTATGGATAATGAAAATAATTTTTCGTGGCAGCCCAAAACTCTGTCAGGATTATTCTTAAACAGACAATCAAAATTATTTCTACTGAAATGTATTCAAATTAAATTATTCTTTATTCATTTGTGGGACCACTTGAGCGGCTTTTGGACTTTACTTTAAAGAAGTTGTACTCTACATGTGCATGAATAATCAGTATATTCAGGGTTTTTTTTCCCCCTCCACCTCCATTTCGGGGGAATGATCACTCTGAAAAAGAAATCACTCTCTGGGTGCATCAACAAAATGCTGCAGACTGTGGAGATCAACTCTTCTTCATTCAACCGAGAAAAAGTCAAAAGCCAGTCTGCCAAACAAAACCCACAATTAAACCAAAGATTTCCTTTCAAGCTGTCTTTTTATACGTGTACAAAAAGAGAGCAACAAATCCTAAACATGTAGCAAGGCGTCTCCCCATTTCCAAGTCACACCCGAGTGAACTCACAGCAAGCACTCTGACGTGACAAGACAAGGATGTATTTGATCAAATTAGTGAGCCGGTGAGCAGATCTGTGGTTAGCCGTTCTCTCAGCCGTGGGAAGAAGTAGTCACTGACGCTCTGATCTCCCAATTAGGTATATTTAGAAACGGTAAACATGTAACTAGAGAGATAATGAGTCTGCAGTGTTTAGCCTTTCTGCCCCCCTCTCTCTGTCCACAGGCAGAATGAAGTATAGAGTCTAATTTGGCAGTTAAGTAAATATGGACCGTTGAAGTGTGACAGTACAGCCTGTGTGAACAGGCCAGGTCCTGTTGTTGTTGTTGTTGTTTGGATGATCTCTCTCCTTCGTTGTCAACCTAATGTTCAAATCATTGTCAGGACAATTTAGACAATGAGAGCAATGACTGTGTTTGAACTCTGTTAAATCCACAAACACAGTGTGCCTCTGGCTTTCTGAAAGATTTGATTGCTCCTGATCAACTTTTTCACACATGAAGGACGATGAACTGATGCTGGCTCACTGGAAAGGCTTCCTGGGACACTTAATGGAACAAATCCATTGTTAATGTTACTTCCACCTGTGCTTTTCCTGCTCTGTGTCAAATGTATCCACTATAGAGGCTATTGTCCATGGCATGTTCAATACTGTCTGCTAATAATCCCACCATGTAATGTGTCACATTTTATAGCTACAAAAAGGCAGTTGTGCAAACCCACATTTTGAGTCATTACTGACAGGCAGTGATGACTCAAAATGACAATGATTCATAAGTGTCTGAAACCCCAATTTACTGCTCATTACAGAGACAAAAAATTGAGTATCTGTTATGTAGGGGATAGTGAATGAGTGGACAAGGGAGTGATTACAGGCACAACCTGTGCCGTTATTAGAAATGGTCTAGTCTGCTTCATTTTCACATGCATTAAATTGTTTTCTGCTTTCATTTATACTCCTCATACATATATCTACATTAGATAGTTTAGCTGCCAACAAAGTAATATATTATAACCATGCACCTGAATTAATCTAATAATAAAACATATTTGAACCCCACCTTAAATCTTTTTAAAGTAAGCCTAAACTGAATCTAGATTTAAGCTTTGTAACTGTTAATGGTCCTGGTGGAAACGGGAGATTAGTGAAACATTCCAGTCAGAATTCCACTGGGTCATATTGCATGATTTTCTTTAAAAACTGGAGGTTGTGTATATAATGGGAGGAGGCTCAGATAATTGTAAAGTTGGTCTGAAGTGAAAATGAGAAAGCTGTTGTCAAAAAATGGGTCATAATAATTCATGGGGCCCGATCATATAAGGAGATTTTGCATGTAATCGGAGGTTGAGATAAACAATGAAGTCTGAAATGGCTAAAAAATAAATATAAAAGCTGTTGACAAAAATGTGAAATGCTCCCATGGCCCATTAGCATGCACTTTTGAGTCCCATTGATTCCTGTCTTCTGTCTAGTCACGCACAGTGTCAGGCTTCAATATCTGATCATGAGGTAAAAATAACACCTGTGGAACATCACTCATGCTTTATTCGCACTGCACAACAAATCTCTGGTGAAAACTGATGAAAACATATTAAGGGTAAGTGTTGCTGAATATCTGAGTATTGAACTTTAACCTCTTAACATCTCCATGTTTTTAGCCTATTTGTTTACATTCTGGCACATTTGCCAGAAAATTCCAGCTGCTTTGGCTACCAGCAGTTTCTGTTCACACAGAAACAATCAGACAACAATCACCTGGAAAAAGTCTGAATCTGAAGATTCTTAGAGTTAGGGTTAGGATTAGGGTTAGATCTCTGTGTTAAGTCTACTTAACATGATTTCTAAATCTTGATGGACATTGGAGATACCTGACATCACTGGGTGTCACCAAAGAATGCACTCTGTTTATTATAACAAGCTGATGATGTCAAGGTTGCAGAGTACAGAGGCAGGAAAGCAAAGGAATTAAGCAACATAGCATCATTGACAATATGGCACTGACTGGGGAAAAGGGGCTGGTATAAGTATTGACAGGGTGATTGGGGAAATGAGACACAGGTGAGCAGGTGGATGTGGGACTCAGGTGACTGGAACAGGTCGAAAAGTCTGAGGGCATCTGGTGGACAGGTAGAGAATGGCAATGACTGCATAGAAATGCAGGGACCTGGGGACATGGGAATGGCTGAACTGAGGAACAGAGAGGCAGAGGTTGTGACAGAACCCCAACCCCCGACCCCCCTCAAGGGACAGCTTCCAGATTAAGAAAAAGGACAACCAGAAGGCTGAGCTGATGTGCGGAGTCACTGTGGAGGATGACCATAAGGCAGGGCAGATAGGTGGATTCGCTCTGGTGGACGACAAGAAGGCACGGCAGATGGGCAGAGTCACTCTGGGGGACGACCAGGAAGGCGGCCAGGAGGCTGGTGACGTGGGCAGGAACACTCTATTGGGCTCAAAACACAGACCTTGAGGCTGGGGGCATCAGCGGAGCAGCCTGGGAAAGAGATCTTGAGCCAGATGCGTCGCTCAGAAGGATGGCCAGGAGGCTGGAGGTTAGGAAAGACAACCGGCAAGAGAAGATCAAGCTGTGGGTCAGGACAGGGTGCTGGACAGGAAGACCGCTGAATATCAGAGCAGAAGGCTAGTAGCAGGAGTGCAGGGCAGGTGGCCTGCGACAGGACAACTGAGACAGCTGACTGGTGATCTGGCTGGGCATTGGCGATGACGGCCGACTAGAGATTTCTGTCCCTACAGGTCAGAAAAAGGTGAAATACATCATTTTTTTATGTCTGATCCAATACTAATTATGTTCATGATTTACCTACACTTTGCTTAACTGTAGGAAAATCATATGTTGGGAGTAAAAAAAAACAACCCAAAAATAACCTAAACCTAACCCTAATCCTTTATTTACAGTATTTACAGGCTAACGGGACACAGCCATCACATGCCATATATTGTTATTTTCAGAATAAGTTAGGATACCCAGAAATAGCATCAATTGGCATGTCAGTGGTGCTATACATGATCTGGAACAGTTAAATAAAAATTTTACACAATTTGAAATAAAGTTTTTTTGCCTGTATGGCCACATGTTTTCAACACAGGGCAAATATCTGTATATAAACGGATAGAAGAGAGTGTCAGTGTTTTATGCAAGTGTCACAGTTTGCCTCTCAGTCCCTTCCTGTAACCACACACTCATCCGCAGCACTCTGCATTATTTTATCTATCTGTCCCTGTCTCCAGCTCCTGCTACCTTCTTGGAGGAATGCCCCTTGTAATGAGGACAGAAAAGCAGCCCTGACCATGGCATGCAAAGAGGTGTCCTCTAAGCCTTGGCTGAGAAGTTCATTACCTGGGTGGGCAAAAGACTTTCTCAACATCCCTGATCCTCAGCCTGCTCCGTAGCCGGCTAGCCTCCGGTCCTGATCTCCAGCCATGTCACCGGCCTCCAGAGCGGTCCAGCCTACATTGCCGACCTCCTGCCTGGCCTCCAGAACTGCTCCACCTGTCTGGTTGACCTCTGCCCGGCATCCAGATCTACTCTGCCAGACTGGTCAACCTCCTGAGCAGCTCTGCCCATTTTCCCTGACCCCAGGCCATCCACATGAGGTTTCAATTTTTTTAAATTTATTTATATAGCGGCAATTCATAACATAAGTTATCTCATTGCAATTTTCCTATAGAGCAGGTCTAGACCATACTCTTTATATTATTATTTACAGAGACCCAACAAATCCCACCATGAGCAAGCATTTGGCAACAGTGGCAAGAAAAAACTTCCTTTAAGAGGCAGAAACCTTGGACAGAACCAGACTCAATGGTGGCCATCCGCCATTGCTGTGTTAGGTTTTGAGAGAGAGAGAGAGAGAGAGAGAGAGAGAGAGAGAGAGAGAGAGAGAGAGAGAGAGAGAGAGAGAGAGAGAGACGTGCATCATGGAAAGTCTCCCAGCAGTCTAGGCCTATAGCAGCACAACTAAGGGATGGTTCAGGACTCACCCAAGCCAGCCCTAAATATAGGCTTTATCAAAAAGGAAAGTCTTAAACCTACTCTTAAATGTGGAGGTGGTGTCTGCCTCCTGAACCCAAACTGGGATCTGATTTCACAGGAGAGGAGCTTGATAACTGAAGGTTCTGGCTCCCATTCTACTTTTGGAGACTCTAGGAACCACAAGTAACCCAGCCTTCTGGGAGTGCAGTGTTCTAGTCGGATATTAAGGTATTATGAGATCTTTAAGATACGATAGTGCCAGACCATTAAGAGCTTTGTAGTTGAGGAGAGGGATTTTAAATTCTATTCTGGATTTTACAGGGAGCCAATGCTAATATTGGAGAAATATGATCTCTTTTCCCAGTTCAATTCCTTGTCAATACACGTGCCGCAGCATTCTGGATCACCTGGAGAGTCTTAAGGGACGTATTTGGGCAGCTGGATAATAAGGAATTGCAGTAGTCCAACCTAGAAGTAACAAATGCATGCACTAATTTTTCTGCATCATTTTGAGACAGGATGTGCCTGATTATTTCAATGTTACGTAGGTGAAAAAATGCAGTACTTGAAGATTGTTTCATGTGGGAGTTAAAGGATAAATCCTGATCAAAGATAAATCAGAGATTCTTACGTTGCTGCTGGAGGCCAGGACAGTGCCATCTAGAGTAACTATATATTTAGATAATGTGTCTCGGAGGAGTTTGGGACCAATTACAATAACTTCAGTTTTGTCTGCGTTAAACATCATAAAGTTGCAGGTCATCCAGGTTTTTATGTTCTTAAGGCATGCTGGAAGTTTAGTTTAACTGGTTAGTTTCATATGGGTTGATAAATATATAAATGTAATTGGGTATCATCTGCATAGCAAAGAAAGATTATGGAGTGTTTCCTAATAATATTGCCTAAAGGAAGCATATATAAGGTGAATAGAATCGGTCCAAGCACAAAACCTTGTGTAACTCCATGACTAACTTTGGCGTGCGCAGAGGACTCACCTTTAACATGTACAAAAGGAGATTGATCTTATAGATAGGATTTAAACTAGCTTAGTGCAGCTCCTTTAATGCCATTTACATGTTCCAGTCTCTGTGATAGGATGTGATGGTCAATGGTGTCGAACGCAGCACTAAGATCTAACAAGACAAGTACAGAGACAAGTCCATTGTCTGATGCAATTAAAAGGTCATTTGTAATTTTCACCAGTGCTGTCGCTGTGCTGTGATGCATTCTAAATCCTGACTGAAAATCCTCAAATAAACTATTGTTATTTAGAAAGTCACACAACTGATTGGCGACTGCTTTCTCAAGGATCTTAGAGAGAAAGGTAAGGTTAGATATAGGTCTATAGTTGGCTAAAACCCCTGGATCAAGAGTGGGCTTTTCAAGAAGCGGTTTAATTACAGCTACTTTAAAGGATTGTGGTACATAGCCTGTTAATAAAGACAGATTGATCATATCCAGTAAAGAGGTGCTAACTAAGGGTAAAATGTCTTTAAGCAGCCTAGTTGGAATGGGGTCTAAGAGACAGGTTGATGGCTTAGATGAATTAATCGTCGGTTAAAAGTGTGTGAAAGTGTGTGACTACAAGTCAGCTGAAGAAGATCGACAGGAGCAAAGCAGCCAAAACACACATCAGGCTCTACAGCTGTTTCCAAGGTTCCTGTGTTTGAAGACAAGTTGGCACCGGTTGAAGGCAGGACTTGGTGAAATTGTTCTCTAATAGTTAAAATTTTATCATTAAAGAAGCTCATGACATCGTTACTACTGAAGGCTATAGGAATACATGGCTCAATAGATCTATGATTCTCTGTCAGCCTGGCTACAGTGCTGAAAAGAAACCTGGGGTTGTTTTTATTTTCTTCTATTAATCATGAGTAGTAAGCTGCTTTGAGTAGTCAGAATGACTAGAAAGATGCTATATAAGTACTTACCATTTATCTTCTTTTTTAAAGGAGCAATAGAATTGAGTGTCGTTTGCAGTGAGCCTTCAGCAGATGGTCATTTTGGGAGGGGCTGCGATTTGCATAGGAGTCCTCTGTTATATTGAGACATAGCATTGAATTAAGCAGATCACTTCCTTAAAATTAGCTACAGCAATATCAGATAGACATCTAGAGTAAGAATTTTTGCCTAATGGCGTGTAGTCCAGTAATAGCATTTCAAAAGTTATTAAGTAATGGTCAGATAAAGAAGGATTCTATGGAAAGACTATTAAATGTTCAATTTCAATGTCATATATCGTTTCCTGCTACACTCCTGTCCAGCCCCGAGGTTGTCTGCCTGAAGACTCCTGCTCCGTCTCAGCCTTGCCCCCAGGCTGTCTGCCCATCATCATCTCGTAAGCTTTTATACCTATGTGTGAATAAATTCACTTAACCGCACTAGCTCTGCCTCAGTCGTCTGCGTTGGGCCCTTCCCCTGTATTCCTGTTACCCTGCTTGCACCAACCCTGACAACAAGAACGATATAAGAACCATGTTGATGAGTCCTCCTCTGATATATTCAACAGCTTGTCTGCTTTGTGTCACTGTAGTTCCAGGATTTAAAAGACAGGTTCAGGTCATGACCCTTTAATAGTCCCACTCAGTAAAACACATTTCTTAGGTAATTGGGGCACTGACCAAAAATAAATAACTATAAATAAAATAATATTAATTAAATGTTTAATTCACCACACTGTTTGTTTAAATTATGAGCCTTTACTAAAGGATTGAGATGTCTATTTACAGAAAAAAGTGCTCTTTGATCAATCTGCATATCTGTAAAGTCTCTGGATGAGTGGAAGACAAGAACCTAAAAGCAGGCAATGTAGCAAGAAAGTTCAGTTGACTTCAGGGAGGTAATGGTCAAACTGGGGCAGGAAGACGAGGAGCAGGAAGGGAAATTCCAGGAATCAGGCAAAAAGAATCAAACAGGCAGGTCAGGCAAAAAAGTAATCAAAAACACTGGAGTGCTAGGCAAAACACACAATTCAGTGGGAAGTGAATGAAACTGGAACGGTTTATACACTAAGGAACTGATGGGAATGAGCTGCAGGTGAGGAGATGGGCAGGGAACACCAGGTGAGGGGAATGAGGTGATTGCAGGGACAAAAGACATTTTTTAATATGTCTTTTCTTGAAACATGAAACATCTTTAAAAGATACAAGTTTTGGGCAATGGATCCTTTGGTGTTTTTTTTTTACAAAGCACATACTTGTATTTTATATTATATATATATATATATATATATATATATATATATATATATATATATATATATATATATATATATATATATATATATTGTCATGGTTTTGGGTTTGTGTCTAGTTGATTTCCTGGTTTATTTTGAAATACTCTCCTTCCCTTATGTGTCTGGTAGTTTTGCTTCCTGTCGTTGATTGCTTTGATTGTTTTCACCAGTGTCTATTAGTTTCATCTGTGTCTCGTTGTCTTCCCTACCTGAGTGTATTTAGTCTGTGTTCTTTCTTAATTCTGTGTCAGATTGTCGTTGCATCTCTGTCAAGCACCCTGGTTTGTGGATTTTTAGATTTTGCCTGTCCACTGTTGGATTTGTTTCCTTTGTTCGAGACTGCTGACCTGCTGTGAGCTACTGTTGCCTGCCTTCTCCAGTTTAAGCCTTTTTGTTAATAGTTATCTGCACCAGCTCTGCCTGCTAGTCTGTATTTGGGTCCTGGTATATCCTGTTTCCTGACTTGACTAATTGTATCAGTATATATGTCCAAAATTATACAGATATAATAATTTAAGTTAATGTTAACAGTTACCAAAACTTTATTTTATGGCAGTATAAAGTTTTGGGGGGACATTTTTTTAGTGATACTACCTTTACCATTAATGTACATCTCAACTGATCAATTGAGATGCAGTGCAGGGCCATTTCCATATCCTGGTTCATATGCTTCATCTGGCTGTTGGACTGGAGGTGGAATTCCGAGGACACGTTGACAGTGGCTCCCAGACGGCTGCAAAACTCTTTAAAGAAACGGGAGGTGAATTGGGGTCCCCAGTCAGAAATGTGTCGTAGGAGGGCCAGAGTGCGTTTCTCACAAGGATGTCAGGCCAGATGAGAGTAGTGACCCCACTGAAGAATCTGAGAGCGTTTAACAGTGACAAAGAGATGGTAACTGGGACAGGCTCTGGGAGCAAGATACTTGGTAAGACAGATTTATCTTGTCCTCTATAGCCCAGGAGATAGCACCAATGATGCAAGCAGAGGGGAGGATCTTTTCGGCTTGGGTAGGGGAGTTCTCAGACTGGAACTGGTGAGAAAGCGCCACCCTGGGCAGTAGGAGAGAGAGAGAAGTTGAACCGGTTAAAGAACAGTGTGGACTTGGATGCATTCTGCCTGTTGCCATTGCTCCGTCTCGTTGTCTTACTTTTTCCAACTTTTAGCTTATCTTTTTCTTCAAACATGAGTATACTTTTGTGTAAGTGTAATTTAAACTACGTCTTTAGGAAAATGAGAGTAGAAAGTGTTTTGGTATTTTTTTTTCCGCTGTGAAACTTCTTCTTCTGCTACTTGGTCAGGACACCGCTGCAGATCAGCTGTTTGGCCGCATTATTTACACCAGGGAACAGCTGATCATGCTGAAGCCAATCGGCATGGCGCCCAGGACAACCGATGTCCCCACTGAGATCTGGAGGAGGACACACCGAGGATGCAGAGGTGGAGCGAAGCGCCGAGGGAAGAGAGAGGGGCCCAGACAAAAGAGACTTGAGAACAAGAGATTTAAGCTGTGTCTGCCTTCACTCGTCATGGGCAACGTGAGATCACTGGCGAATAAAATGTACGAGCTAACGGCACGGAGTTCCGTGAGTGTAGTTTGATGTGCTTCTCAGAGACATGGCTACCAGGACATCCCGGATCATGACGTTTCTATTGACGGCTTTTAGACTGTTCGGGTCGACAGGGATCACACCGGGAGCAGTAAGCGGAAAGGAGGCGGGCTTGCTGTTCTGGTCAACAACAGATGGTGTAACCCTGGTCACGTTACTATCAAGCAGAGTATCTGTAGCCCAGACATTGAACTGTTAGCTGTGGGACTCCGGCCATATTATTTGCCATGCAAATTCTCCCATGTCATTGTTGTGGCTGTTTATATCCCTCCCTCGGCTAACCCCGCATCGGCATGCAACGCCATTCACACCACCATAGCACAACTCCAGACTCAACACCCGAGTGCACTTATATTAATCTCGGGTGACTTCAACCATGTCGGTGTTTCAACAACACTGACTAATTTCACCCAGTATGTGAGTTGTCCTACTAGAGAGGAGAGGACACTGGAACTGCTGTATACTAACGTAAAGGATGCATACAGCTCTTCTCGTGGGAGAGTGTACCTGTTTTTCAAAGAGATGTCGTTGAGGCCTTGATAGTCCTGGAGGGTGTTATCCTTTTTCTCCACAGAGGAATCCAGCCACAGAGGGAGAGGAGGAGGGACAAATGATGCCAGCTGCCAATGAATTATTGATGTATCTTTCCATGGCCTTGGTCTCAGGGGCGGACAGAGAGAAGAGTCCAGGGAGGAGGTCAATGGCACAGTCATACTGGCAATGAGGTGGCAGCGGGGTGGCCCGTGCCTTGTTGAAAACATTGTTCAAATCCAGATCCACCGGGGGAACCCCTGAGAGATCTGTGAACTCAGAGGGGGAAGAGTTACTGGGAGTGGAAGACAAGGTAGACAGGCGTATTAACCAAGGGCTCCCGGCTGATACCCTTCTGGGTAGTAAGGGCATTGTCCAAAAAATTTAATTCATAAAATATATATATCATTGCTGGAATCGATGAATAAAGAAATAAAGAAACAGTGTGGGACTGTTCAGACAGGATCAGTTGAGCAAGAAAGGAAGAAAGGGACGGGGGCATTTCCGGGTCTATAGTCTATCATCAATGCCCTCTGGATTACTGTTGAGCCCATCTTTTTACAGGACATGAGGAGACAACGCCACAGTATAGTCATCTGTTCTCCAGTAAGCAGAGCTGTCGCTCTGCCAAAGAAAGCAGAGTCCGGCCTAGCTGCATGGGCTCCGGGTCATCGCTATGGGCACTAGGAGCTGAAGCCGGAGGTGGAGCCGGGTATGAGGATGGCAGACGTGGCGGACCTCTGGGGCTGTCAAACAGGGCTCACTCTCTCTTCTGCGGAACGTGGATGTCTGACTTTGCAAAATCAGCGACCGCGTGATACAGCTAGCACCATTACAGCCTGTGGCCATGGCAGAAGAGCAAGTTCAACCGATCACTAATCCAGTCTTTTTTGACCGCACCAGGCGACCCTCCTCTGCAGTGGAAAATATGGAAAAGCACCTTACCTGCTAGCTGCAGGATTAACCAAGGTCCCGAAGGAGCAACAGTTGGTGATTCTTCTTCACTGTTTGGGGACAGAGGGACAACGCATCTTTGCCATGCTACCAGGTGAGGTTGAAGTTACTGAATTTGAGCTTGTATTATTGAACTTGCTAAATTCTACAGAAGAGCACAACTACAGGGACAATTTGCAGAACTGTACATATGTAGCAGAGCTAAGGCAGCGAGCAAGTACTTGTGAATAGAGCAGAGCAGTTGATAATGGATCAATTGATAAACAAGACTACAAGCAGCCAGTTGAGTTGACATTTGCTTAATGACATAACCCAGCTAAAGCTGCTGACATAGCCACTTCACGGAAGCTACAAGAGAGGCAGTGAAAATCCTCCAGTGGGTGGCACCGGCTAGTACAAAAGCTGATGTGCAGAGAATTAATTATTCACAAAATCATAGGAGTAATTCACAATGGCAAAACTGAAGACAGTCTCATTCAGATGACGTAGAGAAAGGAAATGGCTCAAATGTGAAATGTCATAATTGTGGAAGAATGGGTCATAAGTCAAAGGATGAAAACTGCCCAGCTAAAGGAAAGATGTTACAACTGTAACAAGTTTGGACATTTCAGTAAAGTGTCCCATTCAGCAAATGCTTCACAGTTACCACTGTAATGCAAGTCTACATGGTACGCAATTCAATTGCACTTTTCCTATAGAGCAGGCCTAGACCATACTTTTTATAATATTATTTACAGAGACCCAACAATTTCCACCAAGAGCAAGCACTTGGTAGGCAAGGCAAGGAAAAATTTCCCTTTAAGAGACAAAAACCTCGAGCAGAACCAGACTCTGTGTTGGGTTGAAAGAGAGAGAGAGAGAGTGAGTAGCAAAATGCAAATTCCACATAGGATTTTAAAATAATAATAATGTAATGCTAGTGGTAATGCTAGTGGTAATACTAATCTTAATTAAACAATAATAATAAAATATTATTAATAAGACTAATAATAATAATAATTGTAGTGTGGTTGGAGGAACATGGGAGCAGTAGGAGGCCCGCAATCATAGATTCAGACTCTGCAGCTCCAGAGGCAGAAGTACCTGCTGACAGTGACAGGACAGAGGAGAGAGACAAGAAAGCACAAAACTACGGGAGAGAGAAGATGTCGAGTTAGTAACATGCAGTAATGGGATAAAAATGCATACAGATGGAGAGGGACAGAAGGAGATAGAAGAGACGTGTGTCATGGGAAGTCTCCCGGCAGTCTAGGCCTATAGCAGCATAACCTAAGGGATGGTTCAGGACTCACCTGAGCCAGCCCTAATAAGCTTTATCAAAGATGAAAGTCTTAAGTCTACTTTTAAATGTGGAGATGGTGTCTGACTCCCAAACCCAAACTGGGATCTGATTCCACAGGAGAGGAGCTTGATAGCTGAATGCACTGGCTCCCATTCACCAATCAGAAAATAATGTTTTATTTCTTTGATTCACTTCTATGTTCTCGCCAATGTCGCTCCCTCTCTGCATTTTCTCTCTCTCTCTCTCTCTCTCTCTCTCTCTCTCTCTCTCTCTCTCTCTCTCTCTCTCTCTCTCTCTCTCTCTCTCTCTTACTCGTTGAGACAGGAAGGAAGGGCCAATTTTGAATCGTGTATTTGTAAACTGCAACCGAAAAATCCTACTTATTCTGCCTTTCAGTTAAAATTTTCATGTCAAGGTCATGAATGAACTCTCAGGCTCGACTTCCCTTGTTTGTTTCATAATAAAGGACTACCAAGGCCTTCACATTAAAACTATATTTTTTTGTGAAACACATGCCAGTGTTGTGTTTTTGTTTGTATCAACAGCTTAACAAATTATCTTTAGTTTTAGAAGTTGACTACTTGACTAGTTTAGTAGTTGGAGAAACCCCTAATGGATAAAAGGTCTTAAATAATCAGTTACAGCACTGTGAGCATGTGCAAAGTGACACACAGTGGAAGAGTGATCAAATTAGAGATATATGCACGTATATAAATAAAATAAATGGGAATATAAGAATGAAATTACATGAATTTACAGCATATATGTACATAAATAGTGCCAAGTAGTTATAGCAATATAGCATTCTACTGTTTTTCTCCTCCATATGTCGTTTAATGATGGAAACTGTCAGAGGATGTGACCTTTGACCTGTAGCTCTTGATAAAAACTGCTGATACTGTCAGGTAATTAACAACATTGTTAATTAGTACTTCCACTTTTACAGAGCTGAGAGAGAAGTTTGTGTTTCAATGATAATAGCTGTGTGTTTGAATGTGTAGGTGTGTGAGCACACTCTGCATACATATAAATAGCACTCATGTGGTGTTTGTGCACATGTGATGTACTGTATGTGCATGGCAGCAGAACATTTCCTATAGTGGTAGAGTGATGGCTAGTCATTTAATCAGAGCTACATTGTGAAACTGTGATTTCTCTTTAATTTCCCGACAAGCCATAAAAACACATTGTTCTGAGTGGTCCACTTACTAACTGATTGTGGTTGATTTGTGCTTGTTGGACACTCTGCATCCTACGCTCCCGATAAGTTGTTGAGGTAAACCCTTTCATTTTTCATAAAGGAGCAGAGCATATAAAAATAAATATATAAATGATTAAATATCAGAAAACAACTCAAGTACCTACAGTATGAATGCTCTATGCATTATTTCCCCCTCAACGGTTGACATGACAATTCTATGTGTATGCCACCAAGGTATGTAAAGATTGTATAAACTGCAGATTAAAGTCCCAATGAATTATACATTAATTTTTATATATATTTTGAGACACATCAACACAAAAAACCTAAAAGCATTTGATAGAAAGCCTTTTCTAAAGACATTGTACAAGATATTTGGTAGTCTCAAGACACCAATGAAAGCCCTGGGAATGAGAACGGGTTGAAATGACAGGTAGTCTGAGATACACAGATTATATACACAGTGCTAAACTACAGTTTCCTGATTTTTATTGTAATTCATTGTTTAACTATGTTAAAATGACAACGGGTTCAGATTCTAATAGCAAGTGCTGTAGTTACCTTGAATATGGATAAAAAAATCCAGGAACACATTTCACTTTGTTCAAAAAGACCAGTGAAAAAGATATTCAGTGAGAGATCCCAATTTATTTTAGTAGCTTGTGGAACAGTGGCGAGCTGGAAAATAAGGCTGTCACATGCAAAATTTAAACTACTCTTCAAGCCTCTTTAAAGTGCTTTGAGTAGTCAGAAAGACTAGAAAGGCGGTATATAAGTACCATTTACCATTTGCCTGTGGAATCAGATCCCAGTTTGGGTTCAGGAGGCAGACACCATTTCCACATTTATGACTAGGCTTAAGACTTTCCTCTTTGATAATGCTTATAGTTAGGGCTGGCTTGGGTGAGTCCTGAAGTCAGTGGAAGCATGGTCAAACAACATCGATTCTAGAGATTCAGAGCAATTGTACTTTTCACATGAGAAACACAACATCAGCAATTTTACATTTCTGACACAGTTGTTGCCCTCTCTGGTTGAATTTGTTCTTTTCAGAGTGGAGAAGGACTAGCCACTATAGCATTTTTTTTACAGCTGTTAAAAATGCTGTTACAGAAGAAGTCTGTAACAGCTTAGCTATAGTGGTCCAGCTGTCTTTCCTTGCTGCCAATGCATGTGCTGTTGCAACAAGCTAGCTATCATGAGTGAAAAGCAAAAACACAGAGTTTGAGAAAGAGCTCGATACAAACTTCTTCAGAAAAGGGAGGGGAGATAAAATGCTGTGTTATAATATCCAAATGTTTGATGTGCTTAGAGCCTAGCCTGATTTCGGTTGTGATACCCCCAACCCCCTCCCCCATCGACCAGTCCTCAACAATGCTGGTATGATAAAAACAGTCCAGTGCAAGAAAGGTTGGGAACTCCTGCTTGGAACGCTGGAAAAAGACAACACTGGCTTCTGAAATAAAGAAAGATAGACGAAGACTAAGACTAAGAAAAACATCTGCACACTCATCACCATTGCAAACTCCCAGTACTAGATAAAACTACAGGTCCACCTGCAAAATGTCCACTCTGTCACAGGTGCAGGAAGGTTGGATTAAGTAAGTGGTATTAAGTTCCAAAAACACCATAACTATGTACACAAAATCAACCATGTCTCCTTGAAATTCCATTTATATATTTTTAAATTGTTTTCCCAATTGCATTGTGATAGCAAAAGTAATTGCCTGAATAATGTTCACATGCAACATTTTTTGAGTGAATGAAGCGTTACAGTTATGAAACGCACCAGTCTCAGTGGTCACTTTGGTTAAGGATAGGGAAAGATATTGGTTTTGGTTCAATGTTAATAAGTTAAATATGTTAAATATGTCACTGCAGACTTGTTTCTGTGTTAACCAAATGCTGCAACTGTCTAAACATCACTATTAAAACGTTTCATAATGCAGTAATTGCTAGGGGCAGATACTATATTTCAAGGTTGACTATTTTAGCAGAAAACAAATGAAATATGTTGTCAGTGAACATTTTACTGACATGTTCAGTATCAATATTTTTGTAAGCTTGCAATATACGCTAATTAACAGCATTTCCTCATTGTGTTAATAGAAAACATAATCTAGCCAGCATTATGTTTCCTTCAAGCTGAGTCCTGCTTGTCCTTAAACTTGTGCACAAAAGGTATGATGGCCAGGCTGGGACAATGGTGTAAGTGTTCATTAGTGACTCTATTGCAGTATATTATTACATAGTAATCTTGATCTCTCAGATATAGAATGAGTATTTCTAATACTAATAATTTTATTTATAGAGCACTTTACTTTATTTATAGAGCAAAGTCAGAAGATTAAAAAATAAGCAAATCTCTAAGTAAATGCACATCAGCCACCGTTAACCTTAATTTTTTTTGCATCAGCTAGTTTTGAACATGCAATTTCACTTTTTCACCCAGAGTTTCTACCTCTAACAACAAGCTTTGCAAATGCAGCTTGTATAAATTAGCCTAGTAAGTATGTGGGCTCCAGTGGTTCACACTTCATTTCCTACACCAGTTTGTGTAGGAAATCTTTGGCAGATCATTCATTTCAGTCTGAGTTCAAATTTGTCAGCATGGCTCACAGCTTTAGGTAGGACTACAGTCCTCAACATGAACAATCCTGCGTTTAACTATTTTTGGTTTGACTATCTACTCATGGATAGTGTAGAAAGTTAACTTCAAGACTTAGTAAACAACTCTAAAATCTTCTCATATGGGACAAATCTGATCACAGACTCCATCTGGAGGTGTGTGACAAGGAACTCTTAGGAAGTCGTATGATTGGAGGCAGAGCTCATCTCACCAGACACCAAAAATCAGACCTGCCAGTTGTTATGTTGCCGCAAGCAGTATGAAAACTCCCTATGAAAATCACACCCAGGTGACACAAGTCCCTGTTATTGTGTAAGTGGCCTAGTCTCCAATTACATGTGTGAAGTCCCCTTGTGTCGCCACACACACACAAACACACACACACACACACAGATGCACACACAACCCAGAGCAGTGAGTGGAGGTTAACGAGGTCTGTTGGCATCTTGATCTATCCCAGGTACTCTTGCTGCTGCTGATGTGATACTTCGCCCCGATTGTTCCGCACACTGACATTCATCTGGAGATTTGGTAATTAGCCTGCACTGACACACACACACACACACACACACACACACAAACCGGCAGATCTGCTACCATATATCAATCAGGGCATTTAACAGTTGGGGAATTGGAACAACGTGAGGAAAAAAGTACTTGTCAGTGGTAAAGAGGAGGGGAAGAAGGTGAAGTGAATATACATCAAACCCCTGAAAATACGGAATGAAACTGAGACAGTTTAGTGTTTTTGTTTTTGAGGGGTGTGTGTAAGTGCATGATACAACCCTGTGTTTTTCCTTTACTAAACAGAACATTAGTTCTAATTAACACTGAAGCCCACCAACCAACCCACCATCTCTCCACCCCCTAATCTTTTGTCATCTCTCTCTCCTTGCATGGCCTCTGTAAGCTAATTAACAATTATTTATGCATTCTCTCTCTTTCAGCGGGCAACAATCCCCCCAGAAACCTGTCCGAGGTCTTCATATCCACCTCAGCAATCTCACTAAGGTCACAGTGTGCACTTTGATAGGGTGCTGCGTGGTCATAGGTACTGCAAATACACACATGCAGTAAAATACCCATCTTATCAAGTACCTTTTGTCTGTTATTGAGTCCTATGGGTGAAGGAACCAAAGAATCTTGCACACTCTAAATCACTTGTACTAACAATGTTTTTGTCCTTAGGCCTTGTAGAAATGGATATTGGAGTAACTGGAACAGTGATTAAAAAAAATTTGAGCACATCATATTACAACTTTTTACCAAAAATGTAATAAATTATTACATTTTGTGTTGG
This sequence comes from Siniperca chuatsi, assembly GCF_020085105.1. Taxonomy (NCBI): domain Eukaryota; kingdom Metazoa; phylum Chordata; class Actinopteri; order Centrarchiformes; family Sinipercidae; genus Siniperca; species Siniperca chuatsi. The sequence continues at coordinate 3,248,233 of NC_058060.1, read as the reverse complement.
TTATCACATTTTACACATTACACATTATTTTCATGGTAATGCTTAAAAAATGTAAGTCAAAATTCTGTGCGATACTGCAAGGACACACACAACTACAAACATGGTTGAGTTCCTGCCAGCAGGTATTGTAACCAAGCTGCATTTCCACCCAAAGTACGCGGAACTTTTATTCCCAGGAACTACTTTTCAAGGAACTAAAAAGTTCCTTCAGCCCATAGTTGTGTGTGTTTCTACTGCGGTCTGAAGACTCACGAACAAATTACACCCATTAGGTTATGTTCACCACACAGCCGCATAACTCATAACTCACAACATTGTTTTAACTTATTAAACACATCTCCTGCAATTCAGCATAATGACCTTTGCTTATTTTAACCTATGCACTCTCACCTGTTTTAAATACTGAGCTTACCATTGTATAATGGTGAAATTGAGAGCCACTACTTCCTCAAAGCATTATAAATATTTAAATATGATAACACAACTTTAACACTATTTAATTATTAACTATTTAATTTTGAAATGCTATTACTGGACTACACGCCATTAGGCAAAAATTCCTACTCTAGATGTCTATCTGATAGTGCTGTGGCTAAATTCAAGGAAGCGATCCCATCTGCATTTAATTCAATGCTATGTCTCAATATAACAGAGGACTTCTATGCAAATCGCAGCCCCTCTTTAAATTGACCATCTAGTTGATAGTGCTGCAGGCTCACTGCGAATGCCACTCGATTATATCGTCCCTCTAAAAAAGAAGATATTAAAACAAAAAAGGTTAGCTCCATGGTATGACCCCCAAACCCGCAAATTAAAGCAAACATCACAAAAACTTGAAAGGAAATGGCATTCCAACAACCTGGAAGAATCTCGTTTAGTCTGGCAAGATAGTCTTAAAACATATAGGAAAGCCCTCCGTAATGCCAGAGCAGCTTACTACTCATCATTAATAGAGGAAAATAAAAACAATCCCAGGTTTCTTTTCAGCACTTAACCAGGCTGACAGAGAATCACAGCTCTATTGAGCCATGTATTCCTATAGCCCTCAGTAGTAATGACTTCATGAGCTTCTTTAATGATAAAATTTTAACTATTAGAGAAAGACTTCATCACGTCTTGCCCTCAACCGGTACCTATCTATCTTCAAACACAGGAACCTTGGAAACAACTATAAATCTTGATATATATTTTGGCTGCTTTGCTCCTGTCGATCTTCTTCAACTAACTTCGACGATTAATTCATCTAAGCCATCAACCTGTTTCTTAGACCCATTCTAACTAGACTGCTTAAAGAAGTTTTACCCTTAGTTAGTACTTCTTTATGTGATATGATTAATCTGTCTTTATTAACAGGCTATGTACCACAATCCTTTAAAGTAGCTGTAATTAAACCGCTTCTTAAAAAGCCCATTCTTGATCAAGGGGTTTTAGCCAACTATAGACCTATATCTAACCTTCCCTTTCTCTCTAAGATCCTTGAGAAAGCAGTTGCCCATCAGTTGTGTAACTTTCTAAATAACAATAGTTTATTTGAGGATTTTCAGTCAGGATTTAGAGTGCATCATAGCACAGAAGCAGCACTAGTGAAAATTACAAATGTCCTTGTAATTGCATCAGACAATGGACTTGTTAGATCTTAGTGCTGCAATCAACACCATTGACAATCACATCCTGTTACAGAGTCTGGAACATGTAATTGATATTAAAGGAACCGCACTAAGTTGGTTTAAATCCTGTCTATCAGATCGATCTCAGTTTTTACATGTTGACGGGGAGTCCTCTGTGCACGCCAAAGTTAGTCATGGAGTTCCACAAGGTTCTGTGCTTGGACCAATTCTATTCACCTTCTATATGCTTCCTTTAGGCAATATTATTAGGAAACACTCCATAAACTTTCATTCATATGCAGATGATACCCAATTATATTTATATATTCATCAAGCCAGATGAAACTAACATAGGACATAAAAACCTGGATGACCTGCAATTTTCTAATGTTAAACTCTGGGGCCAAGTACAATAACTTCAGTTTTGTCAAACACCTCTGAGACACATTATCTAAAGATATAGTTGCTCTAGATGGCATTGCCGTGGCCTCCAGCACCACCGTAAGGAACCTCTGAGTCATCTTTGATCAGGATTTATCCTTTAATTCCCACATGAAACAAACTTCAAGGACTGTCTTTTTTCACCTATGTAACATTGCAAAAATCAGGCACAACATTTCTCAAAATGATGCGGAAAAAGTAGTGCATGCATTTATTATTTCTAGGCTGGACTATTGCAATTTCTTATTATCAGGCTAGGCTATGCACCCTTAAGTCCCTTAAGACTCTCCAGTTGATTCAGAATGCTGCAGCATATTTACTGACAAGAACTAGGAAAATGGCCCTTCAATATTAGCTACTCTGGACTCTGGCTCCCTCTAAAATCCAGAATAGAATTTAAAATCCTTCTCCTCACCTACAAAGCTCTTAATGGTCAGGCACCATTGTATCTTAAAGATCTCATAATACCTTGGAATACTGTGCTCCCAGAATGCAGGGTTACTTGTGGTTCCTAGAGTCTCCAAAAGTAGAATGGGAGCCAGCACCTTCAGCTATCAAGCTCCTCTACTGGAATCAGGTCCCAGTTTGGGTTTGGGAGGCAGACACCATCTCTACATTTAAGAGTAGGCTTAATACTTTTTGATAAAGCTTATAGTTAGGGCTGGCTCAGGTGAGTCCTGAACCATCCCTTAGTTATGCTGCTATAGGCCTAGACTGCTGGGAGACTTCCCATGATGCACCTCTTTCCTCTCTCCTCATCTTCCTTTCCCTCTGTATGCATTTTTATCCCATTAATGCATGTTACTAACTCGCCACATTTCTCTCTCCCATAGTTTTGTGCTTTCTCGTCTCTCTCCTCTCTCATTCTGTCGCTTTCAGCAGGTATTTCTGCCTCTGGAGCTGCAGACACTGGATCTGTGGTTGTGGCCCACCTGCTGCCCCTGCGTTCCTGCTCAACTGCTACTACAGTTGTCGTTATTGACCTTGTTACTATTATTGTCATTATTCCTGTCTTTCTCTCTCAAAACCTCTCTCTTCAAACCTCTCTCGCTTGCTCTCTGAAAATCTGACATGGCAGCGGCGGATGGCTGCCAACCATTGAGTCTGGTTATGCCCAAAGTTTTTGCCTGTTAAAATGAAGTTTTTTCTTGCCTCTTTCGCCAAATGCTTGCTCATGGTGGGATTTGTTTGTAAGTAAATAATATTATAAAGAGTATGGTCTAGACCTGCTATATAGGAAAAGTGCAATGAGATAACTTATGTTATGAATTGGCGCTATATAAATAAAATTGAATTGAATTAATAAAGATCCAAAATGTTTATCAGGATTGGGGTTGATCATGTTACAATTATATGCAAGTAATGTTATAGGTTCATCATTTTAAAATAATTAAGGAGAGATTATTACATCAACTTTCTACAAATAAATTTTGTCAAACAATGCTGGAACTAATATATATATATATATATATATATATATATATATATATATATATATATATATATATATATATATATATATATATATATATATATATATATATATATATATATATATATATATATATATATATATATATATATATATATATATATATATATATATATATATATATATATATATGTATATATATATGTGTATATATATATATATATATAAAAACTTTGTCCTTCACCCTCCGCGGGTGGTCTCATCCTTCGAGCTCGGGTCCTCTACCAGAGGCCTGGGAGCTTGAGGGTTCTGCGCAGTATCTTTGCTGTTCCTAGTACTGCACTCTTCTGGACCGAGATGTCTGGTGTTCTTCCAGGGATCTGCTGTAGCCACTCCTCCAGTTTGGGGGGATCTTGGCTCGGCCCCACCACCTTTGGGGGTGTTTCCAGTCCATACTCAGTGCAGATGTTCCCGTACACTATGCCAGCTACTTGGTTATGGCGCTCCATGTATGCTTTCCCTGCCAGCATCTTACACCCTGCAGTTATGTGCTGGATTGTCTCAGGGGCCTCTTTGCACAGCCTACACCTTGGGTCTTGTCATGGTGAGGAGCTTTCATATCTTAACGTCTGCGGTCTGTATCTCTTCCTTTGGCCACCTTATTATTCCTGCAGGGTATCTGATCCCTGGCAGAGCATAGCTGTTTATTGCCTGGGTTTATGTGAATGCAGCATTGAGAGCGATCCCTATATATATATATATATATATATATATATATATATATATATATATACATCTAAATATATATATATATACACATCTAAATGAAAAAACATCAATCAATTCCCAGCAGTGTGGAGATTTCTATACATATTGTATACATGTACATCAGAGGGGCCTCCTTTTTTTGAACATCTCATAGTTTTTATATCTGATAGCTTGTTACTATTAGATGTACAGTATTTCTTGTTTGTGATATTTGTAAAATTTTACTATTGTGATTTTAATATTGTGATTATGTATTTTATCATTTTCTTCCTACTAGACAGCACAGTGACTTAACTGGGAGAAATACTGTGTAACCAGAGCCTTAAACCTTCAGGACACAAAAGTTGAGACTGTAGAGAGTCGCTGATCCAACTTTCCATTTATCAAGAAGCTGCAGCAAAGCACACAGTGAATGCAGACTTCTCTCTTCATTCCTCTTTGAATTAATTTCCTTGATCAACTTTCCTCTTATAGAGCCACTATAGGAGTATTTCAACTTTAAAAAAAAGGAAACGAAAGAAATAATTAAACATGTGGTGCCAGTGCAGTTCAACGGAATGTATTTTACCATATGATGGTCAGAGGACTAAAACATCTTTAATGAATTGAGTACAAACAGGGCCGAAGTCCCCAAGCAGAATGCCGTCCACCTGTGAAATTACCTGAGTATTACAAAAAGAAAGACAATCACAAAATTCACATTTTATTTATTCATTTAATTGTCTACTTAATTAATATCTCCCTATATTCCAGTCTAAATGTTGTTTGACAGCCTTCTCTCTACTGCCAGATATTTTATTCTACTGTAGAATAATAAACCTCTTTTATTTAAAGTAATTTATTTATTTTTTTGCTTGAAAACAGTAACAAAAGCATGAAGCATTCTGCCTAAAGTCTTGAAACAAGTTGATTTTTACTTGAAAAGGGTAAAAATTATTTCACTACACTGGAATATTTTACATTTGTTTTAAGAAAACATGGTGTTTTGGGCTCAATAATAAACAGAAATTCAAAGGTGGAGATTTTTAGCAGTGTGAACATACACAGGATATTAAAAAAAGAAGCCCAGAGACTGTAGGGAGAGGGAGGAGTGTGTGTGTGTGTGGTGTCAGGCCACGCTGTCTCATTCATATTGACATTAAGAACTTTCCTTTATCTGAGGCAGCTTAGCTCCCAGAGCACAAAAAAGAATAATATGATTCCTGTTTACTCAGATATCAGCTGCTATTTCACAGCTCTACCCCCCACTCCAGCCCCAACCGTAAGCCAATAGCTGCAACAGTATACTAGACAGCTATCTGGCATCTACAAATGTCAAGAGAAAGAGAACGCCTGGCTTCTGGTAACGCAGGGAGTGAGGGGTGTGGGTTGGGGGGCACACGGCAGGCTGAACATATGCACAAATTTCTGGGCTAGACAAGCAAAGTTCGGTAAACTATTTTGAGGGGCGGCGGCATGGAAGTCTAATACGAGCAGCTGTCAGTCTTGATACATTTGGTAGAATAGAGCCAAAGTATATTGCAACAGTGTGTGTCGGTGTGTGTGTTGGGGGGTGGGTGTACAGTGCCTGTTAAGTCATGTGCCAGTTTTTCTCATGCCAACGGTAGCATCTTAAACAAGGGAGTAAAACTAATGTACAATGACAAGACTAAGTTTATTGACAAAGCAAAGTTTCAGTCATGGATCTTTGTCAGGCATCCTATAAAGGAGTCAAATCACAAACACCTGAGACAATTACATCTTCAATATCCGATAAAAGAATAGAGTACAATGAAAACCTGTCAATAGAAAATAGTTAATTGACAAGGTACTGGGCAGTACAGCAGGATCAGATGTCATCCAAATTAGAAACTATACTTTTCATGATCAGCACCTTAAATGAATTGTTAAACATTTAGCAAATAATTCTCATTCACTTTATTTCTGAGGATAAGATGTTCAGATGGATTAATCTCATGTCTGTGTGTTGAGTACAGTGCTGGAGTCAGGAGGTGGATAGCCTAGCTTAGCATAAAGACTGGAAGCAGAGAGAAACAGCTAGCCTGTGTCAAGGTTGTGCCTAACACAAGGGATAGTACCCTGTAATTTTACTATGTTGGTCACAACATCTATTGCATGTTTGTCCATCCTGGGAGAGGTTCCTCAGTTTCGAGATTTTTTTGGGAGTTTATCCATACTCAAATCAAGGGTCTAAGGACAGAGGGTGTTGTATGCTGCACAGATTGTAAAGCCCCTTAAGGCAGGTTTGTACGTGACTTGACTACAGACAATCATGGTTTTGAGAGGATGAATCCTAATGACTTGGTGACCCCCTGACTTTTCCTCTGACACCACCAACAGGTTGACATTTGTGGTATCAAGTGAAATATCTCAACAACTGCTGGATGGAATGTAATAATTTTGGTGATCAGGTCAAAATGTAATTTTGTCCAATACTTTATGTTGGGATTTACAAAGGTTAAAGGGGCGCTATCAGATAGACAATCATCAATAATAACTTTAATGAATAAAGTCCTAGGGGGCACCACTCTTTAATATTATAAAGAGTACGGTCTAGACCTGCTCTATAGGAAAAGTGCAATGAAAAAACTTCTGTTATGAATTGGCGCTATATAAACACAATTGAACTGAACTCTTCTTAAAAAAGAAAAATGATAGCCGTTCAGTTGATTGAAAGCTGAAAGTGCGCATGCGCCAGTTTGTATGCTGCCTGTTGCTGTTGCTCGATCTCGTCGTCTTACTTTTTCCAACTTTTAGCTTTCCTTTTTCTTATAAAACTAAGTGTAATTTAAACTACAATCTTCACAAACATGAGAGTAGTAGTAGGAGAGAGTGTTTTGGTATTTTTTTTTCCGCTGTGAAACTTCTTCTCCTGCTACTCGGTCGGGGCACCGCTGCAGATCAGCTGTTTGGCCGCATTGTTTACACCAGGGAACAGCTGATCACGCTGAAGCCGAGCGGCATGGTGCCCAGAACAACCGATGTCCCCACTGAGATCTGGAGGAGGACACACCGAGGATGAAGAGGTGGAACGAAGCGGCGAGGGAAGGTCCAGACAAAAGAGACTTAAGAACAAGAGATTTAAGCCGTGTCTGCCTTCTCTCGTTATGGGCAACGTGAACTCACTGGTGAATAAAATGGACGAGCTAACGGTGTTAGCCCGGAGTCAGGCGGAGTTCCGTGAGTGCAGTTTGATGTGCTTCTCAGAGACATGGCTACACCAGGATATTCATCGACGGCTTTCAGATTGTTCGGGCCAACAGGGATCACACCGGGAGCGGTAAGCGGAAATCACAATCAGAAATACTTTATTGATCCCTGAGGGGAAACTCTTTTGTTACAGCTGCTCACTATCGTAACAGCACACAGAAATAGAAGTTCAAAGCAAATCAAAATATAATATACTATAATACAGGCAATATAAATTAAGTACGAAGTGGATATAAGTATTTAAAATAAGTGTAAAGTACAAAGTGGATTTACCGGTTGATGATAAGTATGTACGGTATAATAATACAATGTAATAATAAGTAATAAGTAATAAGTAATAGTGCATGTACTGTCAAGTTAAGTGTAGCTTATTAAGATGATTATGAGATGGTGGATATTGCACAGCAGATAAATATCAATCAATTAAACTGAAAAGAGTATATTGCACAGGAGTATTAAACAGAGAATATTGCACATTATTTCAATTATTGCAGTGATGTTAATGGTCCAATGTCCATTTTAATGACTTAGGGTCATACAGACTGACACTTAGAGGGAGGAGTTAAAGAGTTTGATGGCCACAGGCAGGAAGGACTTCCTGTGGCGCTCTGTGGTGCATTTGGGGGGATGAGTCTTTCGCTGAAGGTACTCCTTTGTTTGACCAGCACGTCATGGAGCGGGTGGGAGACACTGTCCAAGATGGCATGTAGTTTGGCCAGCATCCTCCTCTCTCACACCACCGCCAGAGAGTCCAGCTCCACCCCCACAATGTCACTGGCCTTACGGATCAATTTGTTGAGCCTGTTAGTGTTGGCTACCCTCAACCTGCTGCCCCAGCATGCAACTGCATACAGGATAGCACTGGCCACCACAGACTCATAAAACATCCTCAGCATTTTCCAGCAGATGTTGACGGACCTCAGCCTCCTCAGAAAATAGAAGTGTCTCTGGCCCTTCCTGTAAAGAGCTTGAGTGTTCTTAGCCCAGTCCAGTTTATTGTCCATATGCAGTCCAAGGTAGTTGTAGACCTCAACAATGTCCACACTGACCCCCTGGATGGAAACCGGGGTCACTGTTGCCTTGGCCCTTCGTAGGTCTACAACCTGGTCCTTAGACTTTGTCGCATTGAGCTGCAGATGGTTCTGCTTACACCATGAGACAAAGTTACCCACCGCAGCCCTGTACTTAGTCTCATCACCACCGCTTATACGTCCCACCACAGCAGAGTCATCAGAAAACTTCTGAAGGTGGCAGGACTCTGTGTGGTAGCTCCAGGACACGAGGGGGGCATCTACCTCTATCCATCGCTGCTAACTTCTCACCCAGCAGGGCTGGCTATATGGTGTTGAAAGCACTGGAGAAGTCAGAAAACATGATCCTCACCATGCTTGCCGGCTTGTCCAGGTGGGTGTAGATGCGGTTCAGCAGGAAGATGATGGCGTCCTCAACTCCCAGCTGGGGCTGGTAGGCAAACTGAAGGGGGTCAAGGAGGGATCTGAACATGGGCCGCAGCTGTTCCAGCACCAGTCTCTCCAGGGTCTTCATTATGTGGGAGGTCAGTGCCACCGGTCTGTAGTCCTTGGAGCCACTGGGACACATCTTCGGCACAGGAACGAGACAAGATGTCTTGCACAGAACAGGGACCCTTTGAAGACTCAGGCTAAGGTTGAAGACATGGTGAAGGACTCCACATAGCTGGAAGGCACAGGCTTTTAGCACCCCAGGGGAAATGCTATCGGGATCATTCCTGCCTGTGGCCATCAAACTCTTTAAGTCCTCCCTCTAAGTGTCAGTTCATATGACCCTAAGTCACTAAACTGGACATTGGATCATTAACATCACTGCAAGACTTGAAATAATGTGCAATATTCTTTGTTTAATACTCCTGTGCAATATACTCTGTTTTCAGTTTAATTTTCCCTGTTTATTGATATTTATTAATACTTATATTACTGCTGTGCAATATCCACTGTCTAATAATCTGGTTAATCTGCTACACTTAACTTGACAGTACTCATTATTGTACTATTACTTATATATATATATATATATATATATATATATATATATATATATATATATATATATATATATATACTTATCAACCTGTAAATCCACTTTTGTACTTTACACTTATATTGGCTTTATACTTTATATCCACTTTTGTATTTCATTTATTTTAGCTGTATTATAGTGTATTATATTTTTATTTGCACATCTCTACTATAAATACTGTCTCATTGCAGACTTATTTTACTATTATTTCTATTTCTATTCTATTAGTACTTCTTTTCCTGTGTGTATTGATGTGATAGTGAGCAGCTGTAAAGAAAGTTTCCCCTCGGGGATCAATAAAGTACAGTATCTGATTCTGATTAAGTCAACGAGAGACTCAGGGGAGGGGTAGAAGAGTTCGGTTAGCGGTGAGCTAACCAGAAATATTAAGGCAAAGGCAGGCCCTTGTGTTGCGGCAATAATCCTTTGTTCTTCTTCGGGGGATCTGCATAATGCAGACCTGCCCCAAGGTGCGGGCAAGGAGAAAACAGCAGAGAAAGAGAGAAACAGTGGCCGCTGATCCCTTTTATTGACCTCATGGGTAACAGGTCAGACTGATCAATGGTAGCTTGAATTCTGAGTTCAATGGCCCTCAGGATTGTGGAATGCTGAGTTCAATGACTCTCCTTTGTTTACAATACAAAAGAGCATACAGTCGCCTAATAAAAGTTCAGTTAAAGTCCCACAAATGAATTAATTTAATGTTGGAGTTCCCGTGGTCCCAACATTTATGATCAAATCTAAGATATTGAACATGGTAAACATTACCTGCTCAACATCAGCATGTTAGGCCTGTCATTATGTGCATGTTAGCATGTTGACATTAGCATTTAGTAAAGCCTCACAGAGCTGCTAGCATGTCTTAGGTCTGTTTCTCAGAATCTAACTTTGTGGTAAACAGAAAGCCCCTCTCTGGTCAGGCTGCTTGGTTTCTTCCAGCAGGAGCCCAATATTAGTTAGTACAGCAAAGCTGTATATACTGTAGTCACTTTAGCGCATGTCAAAGTGTGAGCTGTGAATGAGCAATGTCATATCATGTCATGAAAATGTCATTAACATCACTGTGAATGACTTTAGCACCAGATGTTTTAATTACCCAGATAGCAAAAGTTGTTAATTCAACATTGAGATATGGTCAGAAAGGTTAGTATATGGTTCAGGTTGAAAAATCTAGTTTAGATCAACATATCTACACAGTTTAAATGTTTAAAAAATGCCATTGTATTTGAGTTTTGCCATTGTATTTGCCATTGTATTTGAGTTTTATTGTCAACATTGAAATACTAACATTTAATAAATATTGTCTCAATGTGCCTACTGCCAGCTGTGATCTGTAGGCTAGTTTGCTCAGTAAAGAAAAAAAACAAATGGATATTAGCAGAATTTTCAAGTTCTTCATAAATGTCTTGTTATTTTTTACAGCAAACATTTGAACCAGTGCCATTATCTTGTCTTGTACAGGTTGTCTAATGTTTTAATGGTTAGTAAATTCATTATTGTAAAGTGGTCATATTTGCTGTTAGAAAAATGATGCCAGCTAGCATTAAGCTAATGTTAGTCATTAGCATGTGTGATGTTAAACTAGGGTCTCATTTTCACTCTCACTGACCCCAGCAAATACCAGGCTTCTGCTTAAAAATAGTCTCTTTTATGATGATCAATTAGGTGAAAAAAAATGTTTGCTAAGTTAGTAGCAACCTTTTTCTAAAACTTAAACTTAATGAAGTTAGCTGTACTATTAAATGTCACCTTTGCTGTTGCTCATACCAGTAAGATTATATAAATCCATTTTTATACTTACTGTATATGCTAACCTAAGGGATGCAAACGGATGTTTATTAAAATAACATGTAAGATTCATTAGGTTACTTCAAATCCTTTAGAAAAACAGAATTCTTAGTCTGTATTGTAAAAGTCTGGCTGCATACTCAGTCACTTACTGCTTTACATCAAAGTACTGGCTGCACTCAGAAGATACTTGGGTGAAAGCACAAGTTTGTCAGAGTTACAGTCTCAAAATTAGCTGTATAGTATACATATACATATTAGAGATGTTAATGTACATAATTCATACTTTAGTTTTAGCAATATATGGTGACACTTGATACTTAATTTATTTCTGACCTGTTTTATAGTGTTTATAGTGTATCATATCGTTTTCTAGTACTTTCTCCTGTGTGCACTGACGTAAAGACGAGCTACTGTAACAAAGAGTTTCCCTACGGGGATCAATAAAGTATTTCTGATTCTGATTCTGATTCTGACACGTGAGCACCTGAATAGTGACTATATTGAGTAATGAAAAAAGTGAATGATAACCTGCGTGTTGACCATCAAAACATTGAACAGTGTTCTCTGATTTCTTGTTTTGAGTACTGACTAAACGGTCCTGGCCTTTAAGGTTTTAAAATGTAAGAAAATGTAAAAAAAGAAAAAAATAAGTAAAAGTATTTCACTCACTGTTTAAAAGACATGCATTGATATTTTATTTCACTTTATATATTTGATCTGTAAGTTTCATAAAGATTCCAAAACACATTTAATCATTTTGTTAGTAAATATTATGTAAATTTAAATGCAACCTACTGTCGAATTTTTTTTTTGGAAATGTGTATGACTTAGCTAATTTTCTTCTTTTTTTATTTAAGCAAAGGTTTTCTTGAACCTTATTTACATGTTGAGAACATTATCATGTACACATGTATAAATAAAGAAAATGTCATGAAAAGGCCTGGTTTCTTGTCGTTAATTAGTCCAACATTATTTCAATATATCAAAATTAACCAAAATTCAATCTCAGGCACCATTTTTATAATGGGTAAATCAGTGTTGATTCACTTACATTGTTTCAATATATAATCAGCTAAAATGTAACTGTAGACTGGCTATTAGGTGACGGTTGAATCACTATTGATTCATTGTCAGTTATGGTTTAAAATCCGACGTTTATTCAACATCAATCATAACGAGCGCTTTTAATTTTGTTTCAATGTCGGGTGTCAATGTAGATTCAATACTTCTGCCTGATGACATTTAACTGTTGTTTCAATCTGATTTTGCGATCTGGGTAGTTATAATCCACATCTAATTAGCTTGGTGTCCTTTGTCCTTATTTGTATCAACCCACAATGTAACAGCAGTGAAATGCCTCCTAAAAAGAGGGGGATGCACATGTTTTTTTTTTCTTACAGTTACACAGTGGAAGTAAGAATTGAATTTTATGTTGAGAATCATTCAAAACAAAGCAACCAACCCTGAGTTGTCAGGTTCATTTACATGTTCCTGTTCAGTATTACTATTTATTAAATTGTTATTCATTTATGATTCTAGATACTGGTTGTGGTAGTTTAAGGTTTTTCATTTCCTGTTTTATTTTGTAGTGTGTTCCTTCCCTTGTGTGTCTTGTGGTTTTACTTCCTGTCTTTGTTTTCCCTCCAGTTTTGATTGTTGGCCCTTCGTTGATTGTTTGCACCTGTGTCTCGTTGTTTCACCTCCCCTAGGGTATTTAGTCCGTGTCTCTGTCTTTGTTCAGTGTTGGGTCATCGTTGTTATACATGGTGTTGTTCCTGCCTTGAGTGATTCTGGTCTTGAGTTTTGTTCCTGTCTAGTGAGAGTTCCTGACCATTGTGTGTGTTGCCGTTTGGTGCACCTTTTTTGTTGTACTTGGTTCCAGTGCCCAGTTCCCCAACAGTTTTACCGTGAGTTCTGTTTTTGGATTCTTTGTCTCTCTTGGACCTTGGCTGGATCCTGGATTTTGTAACTTGCCTGCTCCCTATTTGAACTGTTTTGTCACCTTGGACTCACTTCCCTGCTTCCACCACTACCAGCCGGTAACCTACCTACCGGTCTGTCTGCCTGTAAATCATCAACCCGAATAAACACTATAGCCATCTGGCTACTTCACCTCATACCGCTTCCTGGTCATTTGCATTTGGGTCCACATACTACTACACAGCACATACGACACTGGTAGGGGTAAGGTTTGATGATAAGCACAGCAGCAAACTATTTGTATAGTAACTGGTTGTCTTGGTATTAACGTTACCATATGAAGGGTGGCCAGAGACACAGGGCTAATTTGTGTTTCGACGTCACATTACATCTTAATATGAGCATCCATTTAGCAGCAGTAGAGATGGCGGACAAGGCAGGTGAGACACATGATCTCAGATCTTACAGTGGATAAGTGATTAATATAGCCAACGGTGTAAGTAAACTTCTTTATACGTTTTAGTTTAGTGCAGGGCTCACTGTGTCTCCGTTATGCATCATTTTAGTAGCTGCAGTAACTGCAAGCTACACTCTATAACTAGTTTCCTTAGGAAAATAGCTCTGAGTCTAACTCTGGCTCTCAGATTTATTAACTGAAGGGGGCAGCATCATGTTTTGACACACACAGCTCTTCCACAAATTTGCTCCACACACACACACCGTGCCACTGAAGGTGTTGTTTTCAGGCTCTGTTTCAGTGGCTGCACCCTGTGTGTATTTTGCTTGTGCGATCATGCATAACTGGACATAGACCTTGTCATTAAAATGCTGAGGAACCTTTGTATAATTTCTTGGCAGTGAATCAACAAACATCGCCGTACCGAATTCCTAGAACGTGAACAAGGTTATGTTTCCACACAGCAGTGTTATTCATAAGTTCCTCGACAAGGTTAGCCGCACACTCTGAACAGACAAAAATCTGTTCCGATGCCAGACAACAGAGAGGTGCGAGAGGAGGTGAACAGAGACGTCACTCCCAAAACATTTCAACTTGTGACAGCTGAATATTGGCGACTGCAGGCCCCCTGGCATTTCTAATAATACCCCTCTGTTCTATTTACAATTTTTTCCTGCTGATGTTTTCTTTCCTTCCCCTCCCTCTCTCCCTCCCTCCATCCTCTGCCCGTCAAATGTGTCCACAGAGAGAGAAGCCAAGTGCCTGTCATGTTCGCAGCGTGATGCCTCCTTACTCATTATGCACCAGTGACATAATTACAAAAGCAATCACAAGGCTGTGATAAACGCCAGGCTAATTAAAAAGACAAGCTGACAAACTAACTAACAAATGTGTACGCTGAGCCCATGCAGCGCTCACATTTGTACACACATACTGGCAAACTGTGTTCTTCTTTAATTTTGTTTTTGTTAGTGAGATATTGTACATGTGCATGGATTATTTCTTAGAAAACATACTGTTCAGTGTTAGTAGCCCATGTGTGCCTACAATACAGGGCTGTTTCAATGGCACCCCAGAGTGGATGGATCTTTTCATATCCAATAATTTAATGATTTATTTAGCTTAAGTAAACTTTATTCAACTTTCAGGTCTGTGTCATGTCATCATCAACACATAGTTTAATTATTAGCTTAAAGCTGGGCAGACACTGTGTGTTTTTACACAGCTGCACACACTGAAAGTAAGTACAGAATGGAACCCCCAATCAGTTTTAGCCAGAGACAATTCCAATAAAGTTTATTCAAACAAGATGCTCATGTCCTCAACAAGGTTGACAAAAAGAAAAAAGGCAGCATTACTTTGTGTAATTCTACTATGAACGGAAAGTAAGAAGAAAAAAAGAAAAATATGGAGCCGCAGATGGCTGGATGATGCAGACAATATGGTCTGTCTGTTCTGCAAAAGTTCAGTTTTATATCACAGTTCACTCTCAGTCCAGATTACATTCAGCCACAACATGTTAAATACTACTCCAGGACCATGGAACAGCTCACACCTGCCATCATCTGACAAACAAATCATTGATTGTTCAGAAAATTAATCAGGCATTATGACCCCCAACAAACTGCAAGTCAAACAGCAACTGATCTGGCTCAGATCATATTCAGAATCGGGGATGTAGTGGAAGTAAATTCTGAAATTCAGTCCCCCTAAGCTGCGTAAACGTATACAGATGTTAATGCTATCACACTGGGCTTCCTCTCACAGTGTCTCCTAGGATTGGCACATTAATTTTGTGTACACTACAGCACAGAAGGAACGCAATTTTGTTCCCCTGCATATTGAGTATTGTATATGGATAGAATAAATTCTACCTTGATTGCTCATTTTATTCTCCACTTAAACATTGTGAGGAGAGATTAAACAGAAGCAGGGGAGAAACTCAGGATGCAATGGGGGGACAGGGAAACATGGAGAAAGTAATAAAGAAGGAAAAGAGAGAGAGATAGATGCAGGGCTATCTTGATGAAGAGGAATGTACAAAGTCTGAGAAATCAGAAAAAACTGTTAATGTCTAACTCATAGCTGTTTAAGGTATAATCTTGATCCAATTCAAGTCAAAATATAAGATTGATACCTGCTTTAAAATGAGTTTAAACAAATTAATTCTCCATCAGTCACTTATTTTGTTATATGGTTATTCTGTTTTATACCAAACACAGATCTATAATAAAGACCATACAGACTTTGTTTGATTGGAGATTAATTGTTGAGACAGAGACTAATTGGTCCATCTTTCCATCCATCATGAACCTTGCAAGGAGCTAAGGTAAGAGAACCTAATCTTAATTTTGGGATATGATATTGAACATAAGACACCTGGTTTTTCATATGTATGATGAAAATCCATACAGTAGCCTGCAGTAGGTCTGTATTAAAATTAGTAAAGCAAATATGAAAGTGTGTTTCCATTCACCTGTTTTTTATTTAGATTTTCAATTTTGTACAATTTTTATTGTACATAAAAAACTGTGAAAATGCTGGAAATAAAAAAAATGGAAATACATTTTTTACGCGCTGAGGTGGAAAACTTGGTGTATCGATAAAAGTTCAATGGAAACAGACTTAGTGAATAAATGATGACGTACATGAAACATGACATGATCGTGTACTGTAGTTACTAGATTAAATGAGAGAAGAGATGTGAGATAGTTTAGAGGCTTCAACAGTAGAGCATTATAGATGAATAACATGAGATGGCGATTTCTTCTTGACTATAAGGAAGTCCATCCAACTGTGTGACACAGAGAACAATGATGAGTACGAAATGTGTCAAGCGTAAAGCACTGTGATACACAGGTTTTAACTGCTGAAGTGTTGATGGCAGCATGACAGACAGACATGAAACCTTCATGTGTGCACAATAGTTTTATAGTTGGAAGAAGACAGACATCCTTCTTTCTATACAAGAAACCTAATTTGTTTTATAATTTTAGAGTCAAATGTTGAATGTGAATCTTAAATGTAAGTCTGCCAATTTCCTAAATATTTATAGGACTCAGCAAGAGTAATATGGGTGCCATTTAAAGTTATAATGGCAGGATAGTCAGAGTCATGGAGGTGTGGAATACCATGAACTTGGTCTTTTCTGCATTTAAAACTAGTCTGTGATTAAAGAGTTTTACATAAAAAGCATCAAAGGCAGACTGAAGACAAGGGGTGGCTGGGGTGGCACCTGGGCATATAAAATAGTATCTTTGGCAAAAAAACTTACATTGAAGTATTAATTCGGAAGTATTATGTTATGTATATATAATGTAAACAGCAGTGGACCAAGGATAGACCCCTGTGGCAACCCATTTCAGATTTTAAAATGGCTTGACTGAGTACCATCAGCAACAACAGTCTGAGTTCTCTCTGTAAGGTAAGAGTGGAACCAATTAAGCGTGGCTTCTTCTAGACCTATAGATTGTAGTTTGTGGAGTAGGATTTTGTGATCGATGGTATCAAATGGTTTAGAGAGGTCACTGAAGAGGGCAGCACAAAATTGTTTTTTACCTAAACAGAGTTTTGTAAACATCTGCACTGGTGACCAGAAAATATACACTCTGAATAAACTGAGGCTATGGGGACTCCCTCTGCTGGGCAGATATGGTAATTGTCTACAGATGAATCAGCAGACATATTAAATAAAAGACCAGAGGAGAGGAAAAGTTTCAACCTTAGAAGATCTATCAGTAATATGACCAGATAGTTGTTTGATTTGAGGTGTGAGTCCTTAAGAGATGCTATGGTGTTCCAAAATTTAGTGGAACTATCGCAGAGCAGACTAATAATAATTAGCTTTAGCCTTCCTAATCATGCCAGATGTTTCTTTGTTGCCTAAAGGTTAAGCAGTCCTCAGGGGTGTCACTGGATCTAGTCTTGGGCCAGGCTTTGTCTCTGTTGGCATTGGAGAGTTGTGGGGAGAAGGAAGGACTGAATCTGTTTTTAATTCTATGTTATTTATAAGGAGCATGTCTGTCAGCAATAACATTAAAAGATTCTGTAAAGTTTACCAGTGCCACAGCAGGTTCAGTAATAGAGAACATTTTACCAATGTCAGAGAATGACAAATAATTAAAACAATCCTAAAGATTAAAATGTTTGTAATTTCTTGTGGCGATAATAGAATTCCAAAATCTCAATCTCAAATTATCTCTGACACAGGCAACAGGACAGTCGTCACTAAGGTCAAGGCAAAAACTCCAGAGGCAGGGTATTTGTATGGTCTGTTAGTAAGTATGATATCAATTAATGTAGAGTTAAGAGGATTTTTGAAGTTTGGTCTGGTGTGGGTTTGTCTATGAGCTGAAAAAGATTAAGTTCCAGGCACTGATCTGTAATTTGTTAGAGCTGTCAACGAGCCAGTCCAGGTTAAGATCCCCCATTATTAACAACTACAGAGGAGGCATACAGTGACCATAGCTTTGCAATATCCTCCAAAGCAATGAAATGCGCTGAAGGGGGGGGGGGCAATACATGCCAACAATGGTCACGTGCATGTCCCTACCAAGACAGAGGTCCAACACAATATATTCATATTTCTTGCACACAGAGCATGAGGTGATTTCCTGGACAATGAAGCAGTCTTTTACATAAATCACAACTCCGACTCCCTTACTTCTTCGATCTCCTCTAAAATCTCATCTAAAAATGTTGTATCCATTTACAGTAATGACATTATTTGGGATCTTAGGGGAGAGCCATGTTTCAGTCAAAACGAGGACGTCTAGGGAGGTTTCATGAAGCAAAACGTGAATGTAGTCCAGTTTTGGGAGCAGGCTTCTGATGTTTAAATGTAACAGTCCGAGGCCGTGGCGTATTTTAAAGTCATGAGATGTGTCAAGTGTAATATGTTCCTTGGAGGTAGAAAAGGGAGGACGATAGAAAAAGAAGGATAAATTAGTTTTTTGAAGGAGAACACACTTAGGTCGAAACCTTTGCCTAGCTAGCCGGCCAGATTTATAAATAACGGGAATGGTTTATCTATCTAATGTTGTACCTATGGCCAAGGGTGTTGACCTGAAGTGGCTGTTGTGTTGTGGACATGGAGCTGGTCACCCTGGAGGCGGAGTGCTGGTGTAGTCCACGGGGACCCGAAGCTGCCGGTCTCGGTGCTCCACTCCCTCGACTTGGACCGGGACCAACCACTCAATTTTGTGGGCAGCGGCCGGGACTGGTTGCAGGCTCCAGGCTGACAGTGGACACATGTTGCTCCAACTTCTCCAACGCATCGAACCTGTTACCCAGCTGGATAGACCGTGCCTTGGGTTTGGCTCCAAGTCTGGGCCAGGGGTCCTCCTCATGAACTGATCTGACGATCGGTGGCTCCGGCTCTGTGGTTACAGAAGGACCGAGCCAGGGAAGCGTGGTGTTGTTGTCGGGATTCTGCGGCCAGCGAATCCAGGAGACGCTCATCCTCTCAGAGTTTACAGATCCGGCCTTCAAGTTTGGTGATTTTTTGACTTAACCAAAGGCATCCAGAGCAGTCTGGAGGAGAGGTGAGTGCTGGCATTATGTAAAAATGTAACTGCAGGATTAGTTGCAGCAAGACTAAAACAAGCCAAAAACAGAGCGGGATCCGTCTTTGTTGAAAAGTTGTTGGGTGCAGGATCTACTGCTCAAGCAAGATCTATGTACTGGATAACCGATATACAGATAAGAAACTGATAGAAGTTGATTAAAAGTTAAACAATCAGGACGTTAAAAAAGTAGATAAAAGCTAGAAAGGCGAGAAGGCGGCCGGGCTTCACTGACTACTGGATTACTGTACAAAAACACAACTTTATAACTGTATTCACTGATTTTGGTGAAACTAGCGATATGGGGCACTGCATTTGATGAATTTACAGTTTATCAGACCACAAATTAAACAAGAATTAGGTTATAGACGCCACAGTCTGAGCCTCACAGATTACTGTACAAAAACTTTTAGAACTTTATTCACTGATTTTGGTGAAACTGGATGATGATCATAATACTTTATTGTCAGATTGAGTCTGAAATGTTTCTTGCATCACAACAGCTCCACCTGCAACATCACAGAGATCATATTTTATGAAGAAAATATTTTCTGTTTTTTCTTCTGATGTCCTCCGGCTGCTCTGCCTCAACTCTCAGTGATTTACGGAGTTTCCAGATGGACAGATAGCTTCACGTTTTGCTAAAGTAACCGCTAACGGCTGCTTAACTAGTTAGCGGTTCTATTAGCTGACTGCCCGGACTGAGAGCACCGAGAATATAGTCCTGTATACACTTCCATACTGATCCTTATCCCATGGATCAGCTTGGGACATTCTAACTTTTATTTTTATGAAATGTGTGCATTGGACATCAGCGTGACAGACTTTTAAAGGTAGACTGGTCTTCTGAAACAAATTACAAAATTAAATAAAATTTAGTGACATCTTCCTTTTCTTTGGCATCCCTCTAGCCTATGCCTAAAAACAGTGTGACTATGTTACTTGTCCAATATGTTCCAGTAACAATGCTGCAAAGTGCTAATTGAAGACAGCTGTCACAAAGTCAATATGTTAAGATTCAGGATTGTTAGTTATTAGGTAGTGTTTTGAAGAAAAACACGTAGGGATTAAATTCTGTTGTTCACAGTTCCAGCTATGGAGGCTGTATTTTCTGTATTTTCATTAGTTGGGAGAGTGAGGATATTAAAGCTTAGGAGGTTTTAGGTATCGTAAGGCCCTGAGTCTTTTGACCTTTTCAGCACACGTTGCTGCTGTTGTCTTTGGGTGTGAAGGAATTAAAGGATCCCACAGGGATAGCTTGTCTAATCTAATCAGTGTGAATCAGGCTGAAGGAGTTCCTGAGGTGTGGGAGGCAGCGATATCAGGTGTGGGAATATATATACACCCTCCTTAGTTTTCTGCAAAGGGCATCCCTTAATCAAGTGACTGTAGAGAGAAGGTGCCACTGAAGGTGAAATCCACCTTTTAATATTCTTATGATCAGCTCCCATTGTTTCTTTGCTCACTTATCATGCTCGTTAGTTCTGATTGAACGTCTCAGAAATTTTCATCTGAATAATGTGGGTTTGATTCAGGGCGGAGAAGACAAATAACAAATGCCATTGCCTTAGAGAGTTGATTGTACTGTAGAAGTGATCAATATTACACAGTCTGTTGAAAATAGTTTTTTTAGTTTGTTTTTAAAGCACATATAAAATATTTGCATAAAAAACAGAATTTATTTGTTCAATATCCTGTTATGTAAACATTACAGTAACCCATATGCTTTCCCACTGCATGTATAAATGTGTGGAAATACAGAACTTTTCAAATTAGAATTTTTCAAACTGTGTAGTGAACCAATTACTTAATTAATATAATTATATATATATATATATATATATATATATATATATATATATATATATATATATATATATATATACTAACTAACTGAGAGAATAACATCTCCCCCTGGTTATTACATGTGATTTGTATCTGAATACATTAGCTGGATAATAACATCTGATCACAAGCCTTTGCATTTACAGGGCCAGCTGTATAACCCAACCGGCAGCGGCGGATGGCCGCCCACCCTGAGTCTGGTTCTGCCCGAGGTTTCTGCCTCTTAAAGGAAGTTTTTCCTTGACAGTGTCGCCAAGTGCTTGCTCAGGGTGGGATTTGTTGGGTCTCTAAAATTAATATTATAAAGAGTATGGTCTAGACCTGCTCTACAGGAAAAGTGCAATGAGATAATGTCTGTTATGAACTGGTGCTATATAAATCAAATTTAACTGAATCTCAGGGAGACTTCCCATGATGCACCTCTTTCCTCACTCCTCCTCTCTCTCTCCATCTCTATGCATTTTTATCCCATTACTGCATGTTATTAACTCGACATCTTCCCTCTCCCATAGTTTTGTGTTTCTCGTCTCTCTCCTCTCTCCTTCTGTCGCTTTAAGCAGGTATTTCTACCTCCGGAGCTGCAGCGTCTAGATCTGTGGTTGTGGCCCACCTGCTGCCCCTGTATTCCTGCTCGACAACTGCTACTACAGTTGTTGTGATTGGCTCTATTACTATTATTGTCATTATTATTCCTATGACTATCAATCCTATTATTACTTTATTAATATTAATATTACCACTACTATTACATTATTACTATTTTAAAATTCTAGGTGATATTTGCATTGTGCTTCCCTCTCCACCACCGCCCTTCTCTCTCTCTCTCTCTCTCTCTCTGCAGAGAGAGACTGCATACTGGGTGCATACTGCGAGTGAGTGCGGCGTGAGTGTGAGCATGAGTGGTGACTCGTGCTTGAGTTGTTTCTCTTTCTTTTCTATCTTTTAAACCATTCTTTTTTGAATGGTTGAAAGTATTTTCGCTTATTTAGTAATTTAGGCATGTTTTTGAGGTATTTTGTCTTTGGAGGTGGGTGGGGTTTTTTTGGGGTTTTTTGGGGGGGTGGACATGGCGGTTCCAGCTGCTCATGATTTGGGTTCACTCACATGTCGTCATGGTGTAAAAGTGGCGGTGACAGTGAGTGTGGAGAGTTGCTGTTTAGCTGTAGGGGAAATTGTGGGGCGCGGGCGATCATGATGGAACTCAGAGCGCTGGGACTGCGAAGGATGCTTTGGTTTCAGTGGGGGAAAATATCGAAAGTGCTAAAAATGTTGAGAACGAGGGAGACAAAGGTGAGTCAAGCGATAAAAGAGATTCAGAAATGGTTATAGGGGATGTTCAGGAGATTGACGGTAGGCCTAATGAAACTGATTCAGAACAAGCATTGTTTAAAGTGCCTTTGAAAAGGAAGAAGTCAGATAAAGTTAATGATTGTAGACAGTTAAAGAAATTAGATCTTGAAGACGTTGTTGATCCGAGTGATTCAGAGAGTGACAGTGAGTTATCTGACTCAATTGTTATGTTGTCACAAAGTGAGTGTTCCAGCCGCAATTGATGTAGATGACATTAAACTGTTCCTCAAATCAACGAAGAACATGAGAGGGGTGTTGGTCAATGAGTACTTCCCAGATGTAGGACAGTTTGTGGAAAAAACAAAGAATTTCATGGCTGAAGGCTATTTGTCAAACAGAGGTGTACAGGTTAAAGAAAATAGTGTGAAAAGTCCATTTGGATTTAAATGATGGCGGTGAAAAAGCTTAAATCAATGAATATGAATCATAGTCTGATTTTATTTTTATTTTTGAGTATGGCTGAAGTGTGTATTGCATCATTAAATGTGAATGGTGCAAGAAATGGTAAAAAAAGACCTGAATAGTTTGAAGTCATTAAACAGAAAAAAAATGTTATTTTTATCCAAGAAACACAGTGATGTTAAAAATGCTGCTGATTGGATGCAGAAGTGGGATATTTCTGTCCTCAGTCACAACACCACACTTGGTGGGGGTGTGGGTATTTTATTTACTAAGAGATTTTGTCCAGTCTCTTATCAAGTTGATGAGATTGTAAAAGGAAGAATTTCAAGAACAAGAACTATTTTTGAAAAATATGTTTTTGTTTTAGTTTGTGTCTATGCTCCAACGGCAGCAGTGGAAAGATTGGTGTTTTTAGATGCCCTTAGTACCATGTCACAAAAATGCAGTACTGAAGAATATTTATTTTTAGGAGGAGATTTTAATTGTATGGAAAAAAATATTGACAGAAATCAAATTGAGCCCCATATGCCGCCACGTGACCATCTCATTAAGATGATAAATGTGAATGATAATGTAGATGTGATGTTTGGAGGCATTTTCATGATGGACAGAGACAGTATACATGGGCTCATGTTCATGACAATGTTCTATCTCTTGCTAGATTAGACCATTTTTATGGTTTTAAACATCAGTTGGGTATTTTTAAAAGTTGTGTCATTTCACCGGTCAGTTTTTCTGATCATCATATGGTATTGGGCTTTTTCATTTTCCATCAAATTAAACCACATAGTGCATACCGGCATTTCAATACTAACTTATTGTGTAGTAAGGATTTTAAGGATGTATTTAAAGTATTTTGGGAAGAGTTTAAAAAAAACAAAAGATTCATTTCAATGTTACCAAAGAGTTAAATAGTTCTATGAAGGCCTTGGAGGCAGAGATAATGAAATTACAGAGTTTAGCTGATTCAACAAGTAATCAAAATTACACAGAGGTGATCTCATTCAAGAAAACCCAGCTAGCAAATCTACTCAGGTTGAAAACACAAGGCGCTCTGGTTCGTTCTCGTTTTTTAAGTATTGAACAGATGGATGCACCATCTAAATATTTTTTTAGTCTTGAAAAGAAGAATGGGCAAAAACGTTTTTTGCATGCTTTGCGCTCTGAGGCAGGAGTGATTTTATCTAGTCATGTGGAAATACGAAAAAGAGCTTGTTGTTTTTATGAAAACTTATACAAGAATGAGTTGGGGTCAGGATGGGATTCTGAGAGTGTTTTTTTTTTTTTAAGTGTCAGAGGGGGCCAATGCAGAGCTCTCGGGTGCTTTAAGCCTGGGGGAGTTGCACAAGGCCCTTCAAGGCATGGATTCCGGTAAAGTCCCAGGAATTGACAGCCTTCCATTTGAATCTTACAAGTTTTTTTGGACAGAGGTTGGGGAGGACCTTTTGCGGGTGCTTAATGACAGTTTGAGCTCAGGCCGGTTGCCATTGAGTAGCCAGCAGTCATCACTCTTCTCCCCAAAAAAGGAGATCTTTTAGAAATTAAGAATTGGCGTCCTGTTTTGCTCCTTTGCTCTGATTATAAATTGATCTCAAAAGTTTTAGTTAATAGGTTAGCTAGCGAAATAGATCAAGTGGTGCATCCAGATCAGACTTATTGTGTCCCGGGTAGGTCAATTTTCAACAATGTTGCCCTTATACGGGATATTTTTGATGTCTCCAAGCTGCTCAACATTAATACTGGACTTATCTCACTAGATCAAGACAAGGCCTTTGATAGGGTTGAACACTCTTATTTGTGGAGAACTTTAGAAGCCTTTGGATACTGTCAGGATTTTATTGATGAAGTGAAAGTGCTCTATGGTGACGTTGAGAGTGTGCTCAAGATAAACGGTGGCTTATGCACTCCTTTTAAAGTCTGTAGGGGTATTAGACAGGGCTGTTCTTTGTCTGGAATGTTATATGCCCTTGCTATTGAACCTTTGTTGCAAAAATTAAGAGAAAATATTTGTGGTTTGAATCTACCTATTTGTGAAAACAGTATTTCTTTGTCTGCCTATGCTGATGATGTGGTGGTTTTAATTAATGGACAAAATGATGTGCAGGTTTTAATGAAAGTTTTAGAAGATTTTAAAATTTTATCATCAGCAAAAGTGAATTGGAACAAGAGTGAAGCACTCTTAATTGGAAATTGGTCAAAAGGGAAACCAATTCTTCCCGACAGTTTAACCTGGGGAACAGGTGGTTTTAAGTACTCAGGAGTGTATCTGGGAGATGAAATGTTCATTCAGAAAAAACTGGGAAGGGGTAGCTGATAAGGTAAAAGGCAGGCTTGATAAATGGAAATGGTTAATACCAAAATTGTCATATAAAGGGAGGACAAGAATTGTGAATAATTTAGTAGCTTCCTGCCTTTGGCATAGGCTAGCACGTTTGGATCCTACAGCGCAACTTCTAGTAAAAGTTCAAGGGATTTTGGTTGATTTTTTTGGGATAAGTTGCACTGGGTCCCACAGAGTGTGTTGTATTTACCTAAAGAGGAGGGTGGTGATGGTTTGATACATTTGAAAAGTAGAATAGCAGCCTTTCGGTTGCAATTTTTACAAAGATTTCTGTTCTGGACTGTTAGTGAATGGGTGGCGGGCTGTTACATGCTCCATTTTAAAGAGAACTGAAGGACTGGGGTTGGACAAATCCCTGTTTCTAATGGACCCCCTTAAAGTGAACGTGAATGGACTGCCAGTGTTTTATTGCAATCTCTCTAAGGTTTGGAGTCTCTTTGAATCACAGAGAAATGAGACAACACCTTCTCTTCACTGGCTTTTGGAGGAGCCACTAATAAACAGAGCTCGTTTTGATTTAACAAATGATAATTACTCCTTTCAGGGACTTAATGTACTGTTGCGGAATTCACAGATCTTCATGTTTGGATGTTTAATTCATGTAGCAGGAATGGACTTTGAAAGAACAGAAGATGTGGCCTCTTGTCTAAAGGTCAGGTCGTTGCGGACTCTTGAGCAAATGCGAAAGAATTGGAAATCGTTGGTCAGTATTGAAGAAAAAGATTTGCTGATGGACAGACATGGGGAAGTTAACACTCCTAATACACCTTCTAATAAAAAGTGTTTTCCTATGATTACCATGTCACCTAAGTTAGATGGTTGTAGTGGACAACCATTGTGTTTGGAAATTTTTAAAAGCCACTGGCAAAGATTTTTATAAAATGTGTTAAAGTTTTTAATAAAAAGATACTGAATGATAAAGTTGACACGCTGTGGCGCAGAGTATTGGATGTTGAAGAGAATGTGAAACCTGAGTGGAGCTCACTGTATAAGCCACTGTTATCTAAAAGGGCAGGGGATACGCAGTGGAGGCTTCTTCACTGTGCCATCGCTGTTAATGCTTTTATTTCAGTTCTTAATCCTGAAGTTAATGCTGATTGTCCTTTCTGCTCAAAAAGAGAAACGAAAGACACGAAAGAGTTTTTCATGCCTTTATGGAATGTGAAAGACTAAAACCTTTATTTTCAATGTTGGAAAATGTTTTTATTTCTGTTAGCAAATTGTTTTCCATGAGGATTTTTATTTTTGGTTTTAAGTTTGTCTGAGGTAAAAGGTTTACTTGTCAGCTTTTGAATTTTGTTTTAGGTCAGGCAAAACTGGCCATTTATATGAGCAGGAAAAATAAGGTTGAAAGATGTTCTGGTGAAGATGTAGTGATACTGTTTTTAAATTTGGTGAAATCACGAGTGTTGATAGATTTGTTTTTATAAGTCTACAAAGGATCTTTAACATTTGAAATGAAATGGTGTGGTAATGGAGCATTATGTACTGTTGTTGAAGAGGATTTATTTTTTACACATTTGGTGTAATTTATTTATTTGTATGTTTTATTGATTTTTTTGGTACTTATATAAAGGTAACTTTGTGTTTTGTTAACTGTGTACAATGAAGTGTGATTTATAGTAAAATAAAATAAAAGACAACAAAGTATTATAAACATCAGTTGTAACTTTAAAATGACCATCCAGATCATTTTTATAGATGTTTTACAAATCAATGATTAACCTGTGGCAAAGTACTAACTATATATCTAAATCATGTTTTTAAATGCTTTGCAAATAATTATTAATCATTTAACAAGGTATTATAATTGTCAGTTGCAATTTTATAATAGCCATCCAAATAATGTTTGTAGATGGTTTACAAACTAATTATTAACCATTTACAAAGTCTATCTATGTAATGTTTATAGATGTTTTAAAAACGATTCCCTAAAGGTTTAAAAATAATTTGGTAATTATTAACAAATGCTTAATATAGTATCTAAAATGTTTTAATGTGTGCACCAATAAACTGTTATAAATAGTTTACTAATGTAATAAGACTGTAATAGTTGTGTCTTATCAGCAATGACAATATATAAATTATACTCATTAATTTATACACAAACTAATGATAAAATAACACATGATAGCATTACTAATAATTGGTAAACATTATTAATTTTCATTGCAATGTTAACAGTGAAATAACTACTGACTAAAGTTTAATTAACTATCAATTTACCACTTATTAATGATGGTTATTATAAAGTGTTACCAATACGTTTTCGAACATTTAGAGATAGTTAAATACTGCGGAAATAGCACAACAAAGGATTAATGTCATTGTGTGAACTTTGGGCAAAAACACTGGATATCTGCGGCCCAAATCTTGAAAACCTTAGTCTAGAACAGAAACCTGCGGACCTGACAAAATGGCAGAAGGCAAGGAAATAGATAGCCTGGTAACTAACATTAGTGAAGGAGTGTTTGTGAAACTCAAATCCAGCTTGGATATAAAACTTAATCAGCCAAATCAGTGAGCTCATGCACGAAAATGTAAAAGTTGTCGAGAGAAGGGTGGAAGACGCAGAAAAAAGAATCTCTGACACAGAAGACAAGGTGTCAGTTGCTAGCTAAACTTGAGCACACCAAGGCACAGTTGACTGAGGCTATCAACAGGCTAGAGGACCAAGAGAACAGGTCTAGATGCAACAACATAAAGATCATCAACTTGCTAGAAGGCACACAGGGTGACACTTCAAAGACTTCTTCGAGATTACCAAAAATCCTAAATCTCACAGTGAAAAACGACCGGATTGAGGTGGACAGATGCCATTGCAGTCCTGCACAATGGCAGACGGAGTCAACGAGACCGAGGATTGTCTACATTTGTCTTCACAACTACAGTGGTGTGCAAAAGTGTTTGCCCCCTTCCTGATTTCTTATTTTTTTGCATGTTTGTCACACTTAAATGTTTCAGATCATGAAACAAATTTAAATATTAGTCAAAGATAACACAAGTGAACACAAAATGCAGTTTTTAAATGAAGGTTGTTATTATAAGGGGGAAAAAAATCCAAACCTACATGGCCCTGTGTGAAAAAGTTATTGCCCCCTAAACCTAATAACTGGTTGGGCCACCCTTAGCAGCAACAACTGCAATCAAGCGTTTGCGATAACTTGCAATGAGTCTTTTACAGCGCTGTGGAGGAATTTTGGCCCACTTATCTTTGTAGAATTGTTGTAATTGAGCCACATTGGATGGTTTTCGAGCATGAACTGCTTTTTTAAGGTCATGCCACAGCATCTCAATAGGATTCAGGTCAGGACTTTGACTAGGCCACTCTAAAGTCTTCATTTTGTTCTTAACATAAAGATTACATAAACATTAAAACACATTGCCAGACACAATAAAAAAATGTTGCCACTACTGTCAAATGTAGTATTGGTGGCACTTGGTCCAAGCATATGACTTGGCGGCATCAACAATTGCGGCATGACACCAGTTACAAAAAACAGCTGTGGTGCTCTTGGCTTGCAATGAATAAGCCTCAGCCCAGATTTTGCCCCTGGCAGAACTGAGGTACCTGGAAGCTGCAATGAAGGAGTTGATAGTTGGATCAGGGTGAAAGGAGACAGAAGGTGGGGGGCTGATGGCTCTGTGAAGTTAAGTGAAGACTTGATCCGCAGAAACTTGGTGTTTGCCTGTGCAGCTGATGTTGATATTGTGGAGGAAACTCAGGCTGTGTCTTTGCAGGTGGCAGTGGTGCACCTGCCACCGGTCGTGCCTCAGGAAGTTGCACCCCTTGCAGAAGCACAGAGACCTCCTGAACCAGTTGAAGGGTGGTTTGCTGCATTATTATGCCAATGCACAAAATCAGCTGCCTAATTTTTTTGTAGTCCTCCAGAATGAGAGGCCATCTTGACATGCTGTGCTGTCCCATTTTTTGGGAGCATGTGTGAATGTTGCACAGCCTCACAAAGATAGTCTCAATAAGACGGCAGCTGAGAAGGTGAGAAAATGAAAAAATTTAAATTGTCTTCTTTTTGGGGGACCTAAAGCAGCCTGTCAACAACCTGTCCTGATGCCGAGCAGCATACACAACTCAAATTGTTAGAGACTCGCAATGGTGCTGGCCTGCTGGTTGTTCAGTGTTAGGCCCGTCTGTGTACACAGCTCTACCAGGTGCCGGGTCTCTTCGTCCACATGGTCCACTCCCGGTACGTTATGCTGATCCACAGCCTGGAAATATAAAAGTGATGTTTAAGACTGGCCCTGCAGCATCACAATCTTTTCTCGTCTCTCTCCTCTTTCCACTCACTTCTTGCTGTTATTTTTGCCTCAGGAGCTGTAGAGTCTGGATCTATGATTGTGGGCCACCTACTGCCCCCATGTGCCTGCTTGACATCCACTGCTACAGATATTATTATTAGTATTTTTGTTATTATTGTTGCTATCGTTATTTTTTATTGATATTAGTATTATTACCAAAACCATTTCAGAGAGTGATATCCAACCCTTTCTGCCACTTGTTAATCGATGGGTGATGGATGAAGACCTTTGACATTGATTAAACATGAATTAAACCCTGCACCCTTGATCCTCCCTCCCTCCGGAAGTGGGCGGTGCTATGTGTGGACTAATGAGTGTGAAGCAGCCATGGTTAGCAGGAGCCAATGAGCGTGAAGCAGGCGTGGTGAGTAGGAGCCAATATGGGAGTGAAGCAGGTGTTGTGAGCAGGAGTGAATGGGAGTGAAGTAGGCAGATGGTTCTACCGTTCGAGCCGTCAGGTGGTCGAAGGAGATGAACACTCGGTCAAATTCGTCTTGGAATATTTCAATACCGAATGCGGAGTGTTCCAGACATCATTATGGCTGCCCATCAAGGTGTGGATGAAAATCATGGTTGAAAAAGCAGAAAAGCTGAAGAATCTCTTCCTAAGGAGTCAGACATCGAGAGACTGATAAAAAAGACTTTACAGAAGACCCCCCAAACTCCCTGACTGGATTCTACCTCCTCCCACACCATCTCCCCCCCTCGACTGGCCCTCTTCTTCTTCTTCTTCGGTATCCTCAGCTCCAAGCGCCTCACCACCCCCCTCTCCCTAGAAAGGGGATGAACCTGACCTATTTCGAACACGGTGAGAGCTGTGTTGGTAAATGGTAAATGGACTGCACTTATATAGCGCCTTTCTAGTCTTTCTGACTACTAAGACGGTGTAGTTCCTCATTCGTCCAGGAGTGTTCTATCGTAGAAAAGGTTTCAGTCGTAGTCATCTGGACACTGTTTTCAGAATCAAGACGTTTCGGCTCTCTGATAGACTTTGGGCATATTAAATCTCAGACCACCATTTCTGTTCAAAGAGGGGTTCTCTTTTTTCACAAAAATGGCTTCCTTGACGCCCCGTTCAAACCAACTCTTCTCTCTACTTAGAATCTTCACCTCGCTGTCTTCAAATGTGTGGTTTGTAGCTTTTAAATGCAAGTGCACGGCGCTCTGTAATCCTGAGTTAGCGTGTCGTCTGTGCTGATAAAGTCTTATGTACTGTTCTTTGCAGTTTTCCTCACTGCACTGAATGGAGTAAACAACATTGCTCTGTTTCTGTGTGGGTAACTTGTCCTCAGGGTGAACGAGTTTCTGTCTTAAAGTGTTGCCTGGTTTAAAGAAGACAGGAACATCGTGCTGTCTGAAGATCCTTTGTAATTTTTTAGACAGTCCAGATACATAAGGAATGGAGACACCGTTCCTTCTTGGTTCAGTTACACTTTTGTCCTGTTTTTTGGCTCTTTTAACTTTGTTGATAGCCCAAGTAGGATAACCACAGGCTGAGAGTGCATTCTGGACATGCCTTTCCTCTTTCTTCTTACCCTCTGAGCCGGTGGGCACTTCTTGGGCTCTGTGTTGTAATATCCGGATTACACCCAGCTTGTGCTGTACTGGATGGTGTGAGTCAAAGAGCAAGTATTGATCCGTATGTGTTGGTTTCCTGTACACTTCTATCTGGAGCTTTCCGTCCTCTCCTCTGAGAGTAGAACAATCAAGAAAGGCCAAGCGGTTCTCTTTAGCGTCCTCACGCGTGAACTTGATGTTGGGGTCCATAGTATTAATATGCTCTGAGAACGCTTCCAAATCTTGTTTCTTGATTTTCACAAAGGTGTCATCCACATAGCGGTACCAATGACTTGGTGGTGTGCCTGGGAACGAGGATAATGCCTTCTTCTCAAACTGTTCCATGTACAGGTTGGCCACAATGGGAGAGACCGGAGAGCCCATAGCACAGCCGTGAATCTGTCTGTAGAAGTGTCCCCGGAATTGGAAGTAGGTTGTGTTGAGACAGATGTCTAATAGTTTGCATATGTGTTCAGGTGTAAGCTTGGTCCTTTGCTGCAACGTGGAGTCCTCCTGCAGTCTTCTCATCACCACTGTCACTGCTTCTGAGGTTGGGATGCAAGTGAACAAGGACACAACATCATAAGAAACCATAACGTCATCTGGGTCCAACTGGAGATGTTTCACTTTGTCCACAAATTTCTGTGTGTTTTCCACATGATGTACTGTGTTCCCCACCAACGGAGCCAAGATTGTAGTCAAATGTTTGACTATGTTGTATGTGATGGAATCTGTGCTGCATACAATGGGTCTGAGTGGAACATTCTCTTTGTGAATTTTGGGAAGGCCATAGATGCAGGGAATGGCTTCCCCAGGGTATAGTCTGTAGTACAGAGGCCTGTCTATCACATCCTCCTTCTCAAGCTTCTGTAGACAGTCTATAACCTTCTTCTTGTAGCCATTGGTTGGATCTCTTTTAAGTTTTTGATATGTGGTTGTGTCTTCAAGAAGGTTGATGACCTTGGTTTCATAATCGGCTGTGTTCAGAATCACAGTGCAGCGACCCTTGTCTGCTGGTAGAATGTTTATGCTGTGATCCTTCTGCAGTGCTGAGAGTGCCCTCCTCTCTTCGGATGTAATGTTGGAAGGAGGTGGTTTGGCACTCTTTAATGTTGCTTTCTGACTACTCTTCAACTACATATCACATTCACGCCATTCATACACATTCCTACACTGATGGCAACTGAGGCACAGCCCTCGGTGTGTGAGTGATTAGTAGAGCAATTTGGGGAGCAATTTGGGGTTCAGTGTCTTGCCCAACCCCCTCTACCACTAAGCCACAGCCGCCTACTGGTGGTTCGTCTGTTGAGTAAGATTCTGATCGCATACAGATATGAAATCTGTAACGGCTGTCAAATTGATCACCTGAGTCAGCTACAATATGAATGTCTGTTTGAGATGCCGGATTATTTCTTCCAACGGCACTACGATGAGTTGATGAAACGGGTTTGGATGGATCGTTTTATCAGAGCCATTCCACAGGCGCTTCAGGCACTCCATATTCACGTGTCTACATACAGAGTCCACGGCGCTTCCAAGGCCTTTCTTCATAACCTCAAAATGACATGGGAGAGAATATGGAGAAGATGTACGACGTGCTGATCGGTCAAGATGAGAACATTGCACGATGATATTTACCATATGGGTGGAATCAGCATGTTGAAGGTAACCTCCAGTACTTTGAGAAATGCTGTGTTTATAGTCAGTAAAACGATTTAAAGAAGCTTGTGTCTCGTTGTTGTTTTTCAAAAAACCCTATAGAGGGCAGCCGGAAACATGGATTATAATACACACTTTTTTCATGACACGTTTTTCAGCCATCACATCCAACACAATGATGAGTACAATTATTTACTAACGGTCATTGATGTATTTACAAAACGGGCTTATGCCAGAACCTTGAAGACGAAACCAGGGGTCGAGGTCTCTAAGGCCTTTGACTCTATTTTAAAAGAAGGCCAGACCCCTAAAAAGTTACAAAGATGCGGGAAAAAGAGTTCTTTAGCAAGAGCTTTGACAGGTTGCTGAAGAAACGAGGAATTAATCATTTTGCAACTGCCAGTGAACTGAAAGTGTCTGTTATACAAACAGCCGTAGGTACATGGACGTCTTACAGGAATTGCTTGACAGCTACAATAATAGTTATCATAAAAGTATAAAAATGATGCCTATGCAAATGACGTCAGAAAAAGTCTCACAGTGTTTGAAAACCTGTACAACATTTCCCATACGTGACAAAAACAAATTAAAGATGAATTTTAAGGAATGAGATTTGGTGAGAATATCCAAACTGAGAGGAGTGTTTGATAAAAAAATATCAACAGAGTTATACCGATGAATTGTTTACAGTAACCGAATGCATACCTCGCCAATCCCCTGTGTACAAACTGAAAGATTATGACGGAGAACCTATCCAAAGCACGTTTTACAAAGCAGAGTTTGAAAAAGTCAAGGTTGGTAAAGACAAAGCGTTTCAAGTGGAAACATTTTTGGACGAGCGTGTTGTCAGGAGTAAAAAACAAATGCTGGTGCGTTGGAAAAACTGGCCTGAGAAATTCAACAGCTGAGTTAAGGCAAGCGACCTGAAAAATGTATAAAAACAATAGGTACGTCGAATCTGGATCATTACAACATGGACCAAATCTCAGGAGAAGGGTTCTCCGTTGTCCAACCCTACAGTGCCAGTCTCAACGCATTTAAAAGTAACACGAGTTCCAGCTACCACGTCGATTTAGCGCAGCATATTGATTTAGAAGGCCCTTGGGAGGTAGCGCTGACAGAGATTTCATACTCCCACACCTGGTATAACATTTCTAATGAGGAAGCTTATTTTAAATAGAGGAAGAAACCCAAAGAAGAAGCGTCAGAGAGCGAGTTGTACACCCATCAGGGGTTTAGGGAGGTTAATATCACAACCTTGACCAGCTCAAGACAGAGCTGAACGCCTTTCTTAGAAAAATTTACTCTGATATTTATTTAGGGTTTCGCTCCATTGAAAAGAGATTTGATTTTCAGGCAGGAGGTCAATATCATCTATGAGTTCATCCCCCTGTGGCTTACATGTTGGGGGTTAAGCCGGGAAAATGGCTTGTTTTCAATCAAAAGTTGGCTACCTATCCGGGTGATATAAAGGAAGGATTTTATCACATGTTTTGGTATAGTGATGTGGTACAACATCGACTGGTTGGTGACACTTATGCTCCACTCTTGAGAACGATCACTATACAAGGGACATACGGGGACGTTGTCACGCAGTATTTTAATCCACCCTGGTACCTACCGGTGGTCAAGCAACACATTGAGATAAAGATGGATCAAAATAATAAGGTAAAATAAATTTTACCTTTGGGAAGACTATCATGAAACTCCATTTTAGTTTCCAAAATACAAAATCCTCTGTGACAAAAAAATTATGCATCAGAGGCTTGATCCTCACTGTTTTGTGAGTTATTATGAAAATCAAGTCGGGGGCACTCTCCCTGGTTTTTACAGGGCACCTGTTATGTACGGGAGAGGAATCAGCTCGATTTTTTTTTTAACTATTTCGTTTTGTATCGCCTGAAAAAAGGATTTGCCATTGTTAAGCCTCATCTTAAATCAGATCTCAAATTAAAAAAACATTGCCTTGGAGGTAATAAACCATGCAATTAGGGCTCAAGAAGGATCTGGCAGTATGATGGTTTTAGCCAGAAGACTGAGGAAGAGACCTCCTGGGCAGTTAGTAAAAGAGCGTAGGTCAAAAAAGAGAAAATCAGCAGGGAGAAGTAAGTCCAAAGGAAAGCACGCTGTTGCAAGCTCCGGAGATATATTTTAGAAAACAAATATGGCTCTTTTACATCACAAATCGGCCAAGAACACTATGGATGAGTTAGATTTATTTTCAGCACCCATGACGCAACTGTCTATCGATGAAAAGCTCTACACAGAAGTCCTGCCTTTGTCAGCCATTCCTGATGGAGGTCCTATCAAATTTTTTATCCCCGGAGATGAGGAAAAATACATGGATCTGAATGATACTTTTATTCATCTTCGTGTGAAAATTACCAGATCAAACCTAGCTGCAGCAGTGGGTCTCATGACATGAATACAATTTTTAACCAATGCAATGTTATTCTGGGAGATAGGTTAATTTCACAATCCAGCGCAACTCACCCTTACAGAGCGATAATAGAGACTCTCCTCAACTATTCAGACAATACGCTAAAAAGTCAGTTCACTGCCACGTTATTTTACAAAGACACGGCCGTTGCTATGGACTCTACTGTACAGTACCAAAAAATGGTCAAAACAGGGTGTTAAATCAGAGAGCTCGGTTCACCTCAGAATCGAAAGAGCTTCAACTGCTAGGTCCTTTTCACGCGGACATATTTTTCTGCAAAAGGCCTCTCTTGAACTGAGAATTTGAGAATTAAGCTGACCAGAGCTAACGACGCCTTCTGTCTCATGGGCACTCCCATCAGTACTTTCCGTTTAAAAATACTGGGGGCCTCGTTGTTTGTCAAGAAATTCACCGTTTCCACGGCCGTGCGTTTAGGTCACAAGTCAGCTTTAATGAGGGGCAACGCTCTCAACCCTTTATCACGCGTGAACGTAAAAACCTACTCCATCCTGGAGAATTCCAGAATATGTAACCAGGAAAATCTCTTTCTGGGGACGATGCCTAAATATCTAGTGATAGCCATGGTGAACCACAAAGCCTTCACAGGAAAAGAGATCAGTCACCCCTCAATTTTATTCACAACAACGTTGAATACATGGCTCTGTGTGAGGACGGGAGACAGGTGCCTGCCAAAGCTTTCCAAAGCCTCAATTTAATCAGGAGTTATCCGTCAGAGAGTTTTACAATATTCAATTCAATTAAATTTTATTTATATAGTGCCAATTCATAACAGAAGTTGTCTCATTGTACTTTTATTATTTATTTTCCTATAGAGCAGGTCTAGACCATACTCTTTATAATATTATTTAAAGAGACCCATCAAATCCCACCATGAGCAAGCATTTGGCGACAGTGGCAAGAAAAAAACTTCCTTTAAGAGGCAGAAACCTTGGACAGAACCAGACTCTATGGTGGGCGGCCATCCGCCGCTGCCATGTTAAGTTTTGAGAGAGAGAGAGAGGTTATTAAAGAGAAAGAGAGGGGTTTTGGGGGTGGGGGAGAGGGAGCCACAACCCAAATACCACCAAGAATTTTTAAAAATAGTAATGTAATTGTAGTGGTAATATTAATAAATTAAGAGAGAGTGGAAAGAGGTGCATCATGGGAAGTCTCCCGGCAGTCTAGGCCTATAGCAGCATAACTAAGGGATGGTTCAGGGCTCACCCAAGCCAGCCCTAACTATAAGCTTTATCAAAGAGGAAATTCTTAAGCCTACTCTTAATGTGTGAATATCTTTACCGCTACAGGGAGACACTTGAAAGATTTACCTCTAAGCATCACCCGGGAGGAATTTCAGAGGGGTTACTCTTTGTTTGTTTTTAATTTCAATGCCTGCGAAGATGCCGACGCATTGTCATGCGTTTCCAACGGAAGTTTAAGACTGGAAATGAGACCCAGAGAAGCTTTGGGGCCTGAGGCCGCGGATCAGTTACCTTTACTGCATCAATCCTTTAGACTTCCAGCCTTTTTTATCATCAACACACACCCTGAACATGAACCAAGAGAGCACTGGTTGGCCCTCACTCTCGAGGAAGGCAAAAAAGGCAGCTTTTTTTATTCTTTTGGATTCTCCCTGGACTTTTCACATTGCCCTATCAGCATCTTGCAATTTTTAGAAAACCATTGTGGATATATTTTATACCACAACCGTCAGCTTCAACACGTTCTGTCTATGGTGTGCGGTCAGCATTGTGTTTATTATTTATGCCACAGAGCCTGCGGTCTGTCTTTTGAAAATGTGCTGTCTTTGTATCAAGATGATGCGATGAAAAATTATGCTATGGTATCAAAATTTGTGAAAACAAATCAACGTTGTATGAGGCTGCAAAGAGCCGGACGTTTTCACCACACCGTCTGTTCTTTACAAAAGTTTAAAGATTGTTACAACTTAAGATGGATCTGGAGACAGTTTGATTATTTAATTTTTTATTCAAATAAAGCCAGCTAGGGGATAAAGGTATGTTTTTTTCATTTTCCTGATCTTAACAGCGGGGATGATGTTTCCATCTCATCGTCCCAACGCGGTGCTAAGGGCGTCTGTTTTTTCCCCTTCTTCAACACTATTCAATTAAATTTTTTTTCTCTCACTAGGAGTGACCCCTCATCGTCATCATCCCAACGCAGTCCTCCCTTTTGAAGTTTATGATATTGCTTGCAAGCACGGGGTTATTCATCAAGGATGAAGGGATGTTGAGCTCCCGTAAAGTATATAGAAACCCCGTCCAACCCTTGGGTTCTTGGGATTTTTTTGCATGATGGAGAGATTTTTAAACAGGTCTATCAGGTGTGAGGCTTTCACAATCTCTCCCTTATGGACAAACTCTCCAGAGGGAACCCATCCGCTCTTGGTTTTTCATTTCTTTATTATGAATCTTTGCAGCAGAGAGTTGTATTTTTTAATTTTTTCATGGGCGTTCAAACCCTTTTCATTTAACACATCCCTCATTTTTACATCAAAATCATTTTCGGCCTTACGTCTTATCGTTTCCCCGGTGTTGGGAGCAGAAGCTACCGACTGACTCATACGATTTAGCTGTTGTGGCAAAATCAAAGACATCTTTTGACTCATGCTTTATCTTCTAATAAGCCCTCCAAGCATCTCTCCAAACATCGGCACTACCGCTGACAGCATAGGTAAAAGAAAACCTCCAGACTGTTTTCTCAGAGCCTAATGGTTGGTTTATAGACTGTTTTATTCTTGGCCAGCAACCTGATAATTTTCTTTTGTTTTGAGTTTTTTATATTGAGCCGAGGTCAGGGGAATGTTTCCTTTTAAGAGGTTTAAGGAGAGCTCGCACAGAGACTGAAGAAAGTCTGATATACAATGGTTGAGAACATCTTCTGAGGTCTGCTTTCCTGATCATCAGACGGGTAACCTGAAGCTTCCTGTTTACCTTCAGAAAAGTGTGCATATAGTTGACAAATATAGAAATGATCTGTCTATCAAAGTGCAACCTGATAGCCCATCTCCAAAGCCTTGTTAAATTCAGGAGTGACCCAGACACCGGTCAACGTCAAAGTTCTAGTTGCGACTTCGCCGCACAACACTTGGTTGTGGTGAAATGCGAGCACCTCCTTGCTGCACAGGAGGACTGGGTATGATGAGATCAATATGGTTTGTGGGTGTCTGAGGGTCTGATAAAGCAGGGCTTTGTTAAAGTTGGACATTATTTATTCTGAGTGTTTCATCTAGTGATGATTCATTCTCAACTGTTCAAGGTTAGTGAGAGCTTGATTTAAAGCAAGGAGAGGATCTACCTGCTGTTCAGAGCTGTTAGATGTAGTGGCTGTATCATTTTCATTCAAATCATTTTCAGTTAAATCGTTTCAATAGTTACTAGTGTGTATTGATCTATAACCTAATAAAAATCAAATGCTATTAAAAACCTTAAATCAACATCATTGCAATTTATCCACATGATAAAAATCTGTGTCTGAAACAGTTTACAAATCGCATTTACAAAATCACATTTACAAACTGTCACAGTGTATGTCTAATTTCTGACACATGAGCCAAAAGGCTCTACACATCAGAACCAACTGCTGGCGTGTAGTTCTGCAACACTGAGGGCACCTGGACAGTCTGGACCTGGGTCTGTTTGCTGGAGACAAAAATAGAGAGAGAGAAACATTAACTTTATAAACGGACAGACCTCATAAACACAACACTCCCCATAAGGTTGGCATGTAAACAGACAGACAGACCTCGTGTGTGTGTGTGTGAGAGAGTGTGGGTGGGTGCGTGTGTGAGTCTCACAACTTGTTGTGAAGACAAAGGGTAAGGACCCGGAAACATCAGTTTTTACTTTAAGAGAGACTGATGAGTATAACAAATGCAAAAACCTTAGAATTTCACCTTTATAGCAGCTTATTCCTATTCATTCATTCATTCCTATATATTTACTTTATATATAGACTTTCACACGGGGGGCCGGGGTTCGAATCCCCTTCGGGACGCATTGAGCAATGACCATCATCCAGTGTGGAACGGCTGGATAGCTCGATTTGGTAGGCCACGGGACATTCACGGGGGAACAAGGGTTCGAATCAATGAGCAATGACCCATCATCCAGTGTGGGTCCTTAGGCAAGACCCTTCACGCTGCTGCCTACCTCATGATGACGATGAAATACATGACATGCCGGCTCAGACGTCGCCCGGCCAAACAAGGTCTGCGTCAGGTGTTGGGGAACCAGGGCATCGAGACGACAAATGGGCTACTGGAATAAGACGGAGATGGGCGAGATGCGATAATAAGGCTCTGTTGGAATGCTACTACTCCAGTAACCCTAGTCAGAGGGGTTACATGCACAGGATGGGGGATGAATGGTTACTTCGAAACCCACAATCAAGGCTTACAGCGAAGCAACTAGTAGCTCAGTGTTCCAACATCCACAAGCGGCAACTGCTATCACAACTT
This sequence comes from Siniperca chuatsi, assembly GCF_020085105.1. Classification (NCBI taxonomy): domain Eukaryota; kingdom Metazoa; phylum Chordata; class Actinopteri; order Centrarchiformes; family Sinipercidae; genus Siniperca; species Siniperca chuatsi. Next base: position 3,208,597 of record NC_058060.1, on the reverse strand, counting down.
GAGATTGACGAGGTACAACACAAATGCTACGGCAAGGGGGAGCCAGGACTACAGGTCAGAGGGGAGCAACCAGCAGCTCCCCAACCAGAGATTGGGTACGAAGCCCCAAGAGAAATCACGCTGAACGAGGCAGCGACTGACCTGAAAGATAAGATCATGGCGAGGATGAATACAAGGCAACCCCGACACCAACTACAAAGCAGCAGCAGTGATCCTAGAGATGCTTGGCTACAAGAGCAACCATGGGAGCCATGAGAGACAGTACCCACCATGGAAACGAAGGTTGGAGGCAAAAATCAAGGAGGCCCGGAGAGAAGTGAGCCAACTGACAGAGGCTGAGAGAGGTGCAATGAGAAAGCAAGTACCCAAGAAGTACAACCAGATGCCCATACCTGAAGCACTCGAAACTGCCAAACAAAGACTCCAAGCCTTGGCTAGCCGCCTAAAGAGATACACGAGAGATAATGAAGCCAGAAGAATAAACCGGCTGTTCGCAACTCAACCTGCGAAAGTGTACGCTCAATGGCAGGGTAATAACAGCAGAGCAGACCCACCAAGGCTGGAAACGGAACAGTACTGGAAAAGTATATGGGAAAGGGAGGCATCACACAACAGCGATGCACAGTGGCTGGCCGCCCTGAGAAAGGACCACAGAACAGAATCCAGTCACCATCACAGCGGCAGACATCCAAGAAAGAGTCTCAGGTATGAAGAACTGGACAGCACCGGGCCCTGACAGGATCCACACCTACTGGCTAAAGAAGCTCACTGCACTCCACGAGCGCCTAGCAGCACAAATGAACCAGCTGCTAAGAGATGGGACGCACCCTGAATGGCTTACCGAAGGGCGCACAAACCTGAAGGATCCCGCAAAGGGTACAGTCCCATCCAACTATCGGCCAATAACCTGTCTCTCCACAACATGGAAGCTCATGTCAGGCATCATCGCGGCTAAGATAAGTGGACACATGGATCAATACATGAGCAAAGCACAGAAGGGCATTGGCAGAGGAACCAGAGGAGCCAAACACCAACTCCTGGTTGACAGAACAGTCACCCAAGACTGCAGAGCCCGACACACCAACCTGTGCACTGCCTGGATTGATTACAAGAAAGCATATGACTCAATGCCGCACACATGGATCACTGAATGCTTAGAGATGTACAACATCAACAGGACTCTAAGACACTTCATTGCAAACTCGATGAGGCTGTGGAAAACCACCCTTGAGGCCAATGGCAAGCCACTTGCACAAGTATCCATCAAATGTGGCATATACCAAGGAGCTGTCCCCACTGCTGTTCTGCATAGGACTGAACCCCCTCAGCCAAATAATCAACAAGACTGGCTATGGATACCGACTCAGGAACGGGGCCACCATCAGTCACCTCCTCTACATGGATGACATCAAGCTATACGCTAAGACTGAGCAGGACATCGACTCACTGATCCACACCACCAGGATCTACAGCTCTGACATTGGGATGTCATTCGGGCTTGAGAAGTGCAGTCGAATGGTGTCAAAGAGAGGGAAGGTAGTCCACACAGAAGGGGTCTCACTCCCAGAAGGAACAATAGCAGACATTGAGGATGGTTACAAGTACCTTGGAATACCACAGGCAAATGGCAACCTCGAAGAGGCAACAAGGAAGACGGCAACGGCCAAATACCTCCAACGAGTAAGGCAAGTCCTAAGAAGTCAGCTCAATGGCAAGAACAAGGCCCAGGCAATAAACAGCTACGCCCTGCCAGTGATCAGATACCCTGCGGGAATAATAAGGTGGCCAAAGGAAGAGATACAGACCACAGACGTTAAGACGCAGCTCCTCACCATGCATGGAGGGTTCCATCCCAAATCCAGCACCCTGAGACTGTACGCTAGCCGTAAGGAAGGTGGCCGTGGACTAGTGAGTGTGAGAGCCACTATCCAGGATGAAACATCCAAGATCCACAAGTACATCCAAGATAAGGCCCCAACAGATGACATGCTCAGGGAATGTCTCAGGCAATGGGGAACAGAGGAAGACGTGCTGGAGAAAGGACCATCATGGGAGGACAAACCCCTACACGGGATGTACCACCGGAACATAACTGAAGTGGCTGATATCAAGAAGTCCTACCAATGGCTAGAGCGGGCTGGATTGAAGGACAGCACAGAGGCACTCATCATGGCTGCACAGGAGCAGGCCCTGAGCACCAGAGCAATAGAGGCCCAGATCTACCACACCAGACAAGACCCAAGGTGTAGGCTGTGCAAAGAGGCCCCTGAGACAATCCAGCACATAACTGCAGGGTGTAAGATGCTGGCAGGAAAAGCATACATGGAGCGATATAACCAAGTAGCTGGCATAGTGTACAGGAACATCTGCACTGAGTATGGACTGGAAACCCCGAGGTCAAAGTGGGAAACACCTCCAAAGGTGGTAGAGAATGACCGAGCCAAGATCCTGTGGGACTTCCAGATCCAGACTGACGGAATGGTAATGGCGAACCAGCCTGACATCGTGGTGGTTGACAAACAACCGTTGTGGTTGACGTGGCAATACCAAGTGATGGCAACATCAGGAAAAAGGAACATGAGAAATTAGAGAAGTACCAAGGGTTCAGAGAAGAGCTGGAGAAGGCCTGGAAGGTGAAGGCAACAGTGGTACCCGTGGTCATCGGAGCACTCGGGGCAGTGACCCCCAAACTGGAGGAGTGGCTACAGCAGATCCCTGGAAGAACACCAGACATCTCGGTCCAGAAGAGTGCAGTACTGGGAACAGCAAAGATACTGCGCAGAACCCTCAAGCTCCCAGGCCTCTGGTAGAGGACCCGAGCTCAAAGGACGAGACCACCCGCGGAGGGTGAAGGACAAAGTTATATACACACAGTATATAAATAAACAAAGGATAATACTTATGAGAAACATAACTAAAAACAAGCGACTATAATACCTTATGAAAGTCAACTTTGTAGAAATTACATTTTAAAGCGCAACCTCTTTAATTTCACACGTACAAATCACCTTTATAAACAACTTATCCCTATATATTAACACTAAGATAATACTTATGAGAAAACACTGAAGAGATATAACTCAAACCATCGACAAAAATAGCTTATAACAACCGGAGAGTCAAATATACCTTATGACAGCCAACTTTGTATAAATTACATTTTAAAGCACAACCTCTTTCATTTCACATGCACAAAACCTTCCGTGTTCGCTTATGATGTAAAATGAGAGTAAAAAAAAGTAGGTACATGTGTTCCCTGCTGGGTAATTATTACATTTACATGGCCTGATTGAATAGTCTCACAATGCACTGTAAAGCAATTTAAAAGCAAATAGACTTACAGTGTGCCAATGGAAATCCTTCGCTGGAAGCCCTACGGGCTCTCAGGTGTGGATTCTCAGAATCGGAACTGGTTCTCCTGTGGTTGCGACCCGGTGAGAATCTTGGATCTCTGTCCACTGGTTGAGCACTAGACCTCTCCACAGCCGTCAGCGGTTGATTAGTGGTTGAGGCAGGCTCCTGGTGAACTGACGGTTGTTCTTCAAAATACTTATGCAGTATCACATCCCCAGGATCTCCTCTGGTCAACTGGACGGCCTCTAGAGAATGTTTAATGTTTTGACTGCCTGAGGCAAGCACAATTGTGTCATCCTGTGGCTGTGATGATGGCGATAGCCATTCTTGGAAATATTGGCCCAAAACGGCCCACAGGTCTAGCATGAGAAAAAGTTTCTGAAAAATATTCTGTGTAAGTTTTAGGTAAAAAACTGGTTAAAAAATGTAGCAACTCACCAGGTAATACCACGTCCTCAGAAAGCACAGATGAGGAGTCAGTATCAGATGAGGTCTCATATGTTGAGGTGTCAGTTGATGACTCTGAAAGACATAATTTATAATCACGATAGAAAATAAAAGTCTCAAAATATTTCTGTATTAAAAATACACAATGTAGACCTGTACTTACCAGACTTCTGCTTGAAGGTTCAGCCCTCCGTTTAGAGTCACTGCAAAGAATGAAAAAACTCCCTATGTTTTTGCCTAAAGGTTTAAACGCATGAAATATAGTTTTAGTAATATACCCGTTGCTTGAGCCATTTCCCGTTTCCAGATGTCAGAAGTCTTCCTGCTCTCAGTTTAATATCTACCATGTCACAGAGTGTCCCCTGTCTTTATAGGGTTACTGTGTGAAAACAAGGGTTGACCTCTTGACCTTCTCTGACTCCTTTGTCTGTATGAGTGTGTGTCTGTGTCTGTGTGTGTGTGTGTGTGTAGATTAGCCTCTGCGATTTAACTTATTTCTTTTACTTCTTTTTCTCATCATTTATGTTGTTTATTATACAGATCTCATACACGGAGCTTCACACGGAAACTTCAAGTACATTTGACATCTGGCTCTGTGTTAAAGACAGTAATTGTAATTATATTTACCCTGTGTGAGGAGTTTCACACGCCAATTTCAAACTACCTTCACAGATGGTTGACCTTTAGGGGTGATGGTATTATGGAGAAAATCTGATATACCCTAATTTCCTCAGTCCGCCTTTACACAATCTGCACAAGAGCTGCTACTCATACAGGCTAATGCTAGCCACAGATCACAGTTCATCAATGCATATCCGGACATTTATTCAACTTCAAAACTTTAAACTTTTTTTTTTTAGTTCACATTTTCAGAAAATCATTGCCTCACGCAAGCTCCTCCTAACCTATTTTCCCATTGACTAACCCTAACCCCGCCTGCTGTGCTCCCATTGGTTCACGCAAGCTCCGCCTACCCTCCCGTATTCTTCCAATTCATTCACACCTCACTCTGCGCCAGACAGACAACTGAGAAGGACATGTCTTTTTCTACTGAGAGATTAGATTTTACAGATGGTAAATTTGTAAATCATTTTTTATACTTTTGATACTATTGATTTCACTTAAATGATTAAATTATTTAATCATATTATTTAATTTACAGGTTTTTTTCATTCCCATGCCTACCTAATCCCATTCGCCTCTGCTCACCATGCCTGCTTCACTCCCATTGGCTCCTACTCACAACGCCTGCTTCACACTCATTGGCTCCTGCTATCCACGACTGCTTCATGCTCATTGGTCCACGCATAGCGCCACCCACTTCCGGAGGGAGGGAGGATCAAGGGTACGGGGGTTTAATTCATGTTTAATCAATGTCAAAGGTTACCATCCGTCACCCGTCGATTAAAAAGTGGCTGAAAGGGTTGCATATCACTCTCTCATTTCCATTAGTATTACTTTACATGTGGAACTTGCATACTGCTACTGTATGCTCACTTTCCTCCTGCTCCCTCTCTCTCTCCCCTCTCTCTCTCAACCCAACTGGTTGAGGCAGATGGCTGCCCACCCAGAGCCTGGCTAGAGGTTGTGGGAATTGTTGGGTCTCTGTAAATAATATTATAAAGAGCATAGTCTAGACCTGCTGTATATGTAAATGAAGAGATTAGAGCTGGGCGGTATATCGACATTTTACGGTATATCGATATCTTTTCAAACAATATGAGACAATACTGTTTATATCAATAGTTTATATCAATAGTTTGATGTGGCCTTAAAAGACTCTTCATAACCCGTTTCTTCCGTAAAGCCGTGCCAGTGTTTGCATCTCTCCTGTGATATAACTAAGGTGGTGGCCTACTACATCACTAAAGATATGGTCCCGGTTGCAACAGTCGAACAAGAAAACTTTAAAAAGCTGCTAAAAACCATTGACCCAAGATACCAGTTGCCCAATCACAACTACTTTGCCAGAGAAGCACTGCCTAAAATGTACATTGAGGTCAAACAGAACCTTACCATCTAGCTCGCAAAAGTGACTTATTTCGTGATATGTGGTCAAGTGGGACATGCGAGCCATAAATGAGTTTGACAGTACATTTCATTGAAGACTGTGAGATGATAACTGCCTGTCTCCAAACCAGCTATTTTCCCCAAATCACACCAGAGAGCATATAGCTGAAGCCCTCCAGGATGCCCTTACAAACTGGAAGCTCAACAAAAAGGGACTGGTTGCTATAATAACCGACAATGGGAGCAACGTTGTCAAAGCAGTGCAACTGAAAAAGTGGCTGAGGATGCAATGCCAATGCAAACCTGTATGACATGTACAGGGCTACATGGAAGGAAATACTTGTGATTTTTGTTTTGTTTACATATTTATTAGCTGGTTATTTTTTTAAGCTAATTTATGTTGTATTTATGTTCACTTCTATTTTAATCAGTCTGTTATTGTTTTTGAGAACAACTGAAGGAGCATATTAAGAGATAGGTCTATTATATATAATATTGGCTATTTATTTTATATAAATTTCAATTTACATGTTCTTATATTGTGCAGCTGTATATCTTCAAAGGATGTAGGATGGAGAGGGGGCACAGCAGATGGCGACTGGAGTGGAGGGACTGCAGGTGTAAGCTGGGGAGTCACTGTAGACGGAGAATGGAGAGGACGAACAGCAGATGTAGGCTGGCGTGGAGGCCCTGGGGTCTGTGGTGTCATCAGAAACCACTAGATCTAAAAGTGTAGCTTCTCCTCCCACAAATTCCTTAAATCTCTCATGTTCCTCCATATGCTCTTCCACATCTAACTGCTCCATCAACAGGGATGTCTCCTCAGACATAGGGTGCATAGCTTGTAAGGGCTCATTATTCTGCCTCAGCAAGTATTGTACTTCAATGAGTTACCCTGAGAACATATTAAACCAAGAAATTTTAGCAAACAGTAACACCCCAAAGTAAAAAATGCACAAAAAATCTTTACCTGTGTATATACCGGTGGTGTAAACATAGGCGCCAATTTCTTGCTAAACGCCTTCTCGTAGTTGCTGTTCACACAATGAACCATCTCCCCTGTGTATGTGCGCCGGCTTGAAGGTTCAGCTGAAACAGCAGCAGCAGCCCAGTCTTGGTTCCAGCGATTTAGCCCTTCCAACAGGTAATTTTGGTAGTTAAGGGTGTTCACGCTGTTCCCTGAAAGAAAGACCAGTACAGGATATTAAGTATAACAGGTTCCTGCTACATGGCTGTGCAGACCACTGCTGACCAGTGAATGCCGAGGGTTAGTACAGAGCAGCTGTACCTTCCACAGCCTGTATGACATCCACAGCAGTAGAGTGCGGATGAAGAATCTGCAAGGGGTTGGGGCCTGGTGGTGTACCAGAGATGGCTGTAATACCACAGCTGAAGGTTGTCATGTAGCTCCAGCTTTTCACTTGAACCTCTCGCTGAAAGGGTTTCTGTTAAGGCAAAAAATAAAAATAAATCTTCCTAAATAAACAAAAGCTGAAAAGAAACATAAAATTATATGTGTGTTTAAAGTTAAATTGGCATTTTACCAAGTTCCTCACAACAGCAGGTTCTGCCTCAGGTTGAGGTGCTGGTTGTCCCACAGATGGTGGTAATGGAGGAGCAAGGAAAAAGGTGTCTGGGGATGGGCAAACAGGTGGACGAGAGTAGGGAGATTAATGAGGATGAAGATCAAATGATGGGAAAAGATCAGGGGATGGGTAGGTGGCTGGAGCTAAACCAGGAACCTCTTGAACCTGCGCAGTGACCTATACCTATTGAGTTATACAGTTATGAAGAACTTATTGTGTGTCTTTATATGCTATTATCATAAATTTATATGAAAAAACCCATTTTCTTTTATGTTCACCTAAGTAGGTTTTCTGGCAAGGTTTTGGTTTGGTTTTGTTGCTGTCAAATGCTAGCCACCAAACCTTGACCTTTCAAACTTAAAAGAAAATATGAAAATCAACAGACAAAAGCTCACCATCACTATATAATAAGATGGAGATTGACTAGTAACATTGGTGAGTCTACAGTTTAAGGTCACATTTAACATTGTTGTAGTTAGTTACATCTCCAGTGTTGGATGGACTAGAAGGTGATGAGTCACCTGCAAGGTGACTTTTTTTATTCAGTCCAACTAGTGCTGTTTAAGGATTTCTCTATTTGTAGGCATTGTTAAATGCCTTCTGTAATCATTCATAAAACTACAAGGGGCCTTAAGCAATTAGTTTAACAAATGAATAGATTAAAACCAAAATCTGGCATTATATTATGTACTTGGCATAAAATAAACTAAACACCACACACAAATAATTGTTGGTAACTAAAAATTCTTCTCAAGATTGGTTGAACTAAGAACACTAGTATTCAGCCTTCTCTCTGTTTGCTAGGACAATTTACTATTACATAATTACTGGGACGGTGTGGAGTCATCTTAGTGAATGGAGGGTGCCTGAAAAGCAGTCAACGTCACATTGGAAACACATTCAACTGTATTTGCAGCTTTTAGATTTAAATATAGTTACCTTGTGACTGTGAAATCCACCTCGGTGGCTCTCTCACCAGGGTCTTCAGATCCCTCAGTTGCACAGGGCACTTTTCTCTCTGTAACCATAAAGAATATCTCACTCTTGTCTTACAAAACACAATCATTGATTAACAATCTTATTACCACCACACTGCACCTAATTTGTATGGTCAAGTTCCTCCAAAAGTTCTTAAGAGTTATATCTAGTTTGAGTTTGCTTTTTGTTTGTCCTATATGTTTGTATCTGCTCTCTGTCAATGCCCTCCAAGAAAAAGAAAGTGTAGTCTACCAGTTCTGTTAAAATTGTCTAAACCAGAAAAGACAAAAGTAAGTAAAGTGTATTTTGTCAGAGGTTTTTGGTTCAACATTTTACCTTATGATAAAGGTCATGCCATCTTTTTTTGCCTTGGGGCAGGCCTGTTGCCTGCACTTGATGGCCAGGCACCTGAAGAGGCAAATGACCTCAGCTGTGACAGCCACTCTGTGTCGCCCATAGTCTTGTGGGTCTTCTTCAATGCCATTTTCTGAAATAATATTGCTACAATGCACAACTTAAAGCGATCAAAAATGTGTGATATGAAGCAATGGCAAAACAATAGGATATTGCATTTCCATTGTAGCCTACAACTGCTAAAGAAAACAATGGTCTAACGCTAACGTTTTTGCAGCTAACTGAACTTATTTATCAAATCTCCTAGCTTATTACATTTAAATAAAATGCAATGCATAAAAGGACTGAATGAAGTTGGTAGACCGCAGGGAGAAAAGGTTATTGACAGCATTGTTTTCGGCATTTATAAATGTGTGCATCAAAATGCCTGACATATATAACAATTAAATGGGACATACATTGAAATTATTTTAGAATTAACTGGTCAGTGGGACAAACTAGTAAAACCTACAAGATTTTCCTGAAGTAGCGAGTAAACCGGGTCATATTATTATCATTATCATTCCTATACTATTTTAAAATTCTAGGTGGAATTTGCATTGTGCTTCCCTTTCCCCCACCCCCTTATCTCTCTCTCTCTCCCTTTCTCTCCCTCTCTCTGAAAACCTAACAAGGCAGCGGCAGATGGCCGCCCACCATTGAGTCTGGTTCTGTCCAAGGTTTCTGCCTTTTAAAAGGAAGTTTTTTTTCTCGCCACTGTCGCCAAATGCTTGCTCATGGTGGGATTTGTTGGGTCTCTGTAAAAAATATTATACCATATAGAGTATGGTCGAGACCTGCTCTATAGGAAAAGTGCCATGAGATAACATCTGTTATGAGTTGGCGCTATATAAATAAAATTGAATTGAAAAATTGTATCTTGTCAACTTCGTCTGGAATAGTTACTAGTTTAAAAAAATAACGTTAGTTAATCTCGCCAATGTGTACGTTGCAAATTTAGCGATTGTATATGATTTGGTGACATTTATGTGAAAGGCAGCGAGCAAAATGAAGACAGATCATTTCATAAGAATCAAATTCACTTCAATTCAGACAAAAACATAAGTTTGAACTTAACTTACGTCCCAAAAATTATGAAGTTTTGCTGCACAGCTCTGCTCCTGACCCCACAACAGATAGCTGGATCTGAGTCTTTGTCGTTAATTCAAGTTGGCAGTTAGCGGTCCATATCTTTGCCTGACTGGTAGTTCAAAAATGAAATTTATGATTTGATTGCCTTATTAAAGTTGGATTTGGACATTTGATGGCGTTTAGAAAGATGGACTGCGCAGAGTGGTTGGTTTTCAAATTATGGACTTCCACATTTGTTTTGTTTGCAAATGATAGCCTAAGCTACACAACTGGTTGTGAAATTATGGAATTTGTGATTTGATTGGCCTTATCTATGCAGAATAGCAGCTGTCGGGTACCGCCACTGAACACAATGGAAGCTGTTGTAGGGCTGGGTGAGGTTCAAATGTCCGTTGAAGTGTGAGATGTGTGTGTTAGTATGTGTGTATAAAAGTTTAATAAAACTCACAATGTATGAAAGATGTGGAACATTTTAATATGTCTAAGCCCTGTATGTGTATGTCAAACTGGCTGAGAGTATGACACAATTTTCTTTAGGAAAAGCATTCCAGTATTGGGATTTGAGCCACTGAGCCTGCAGTTCCCTCAAACTTGCAACCTGTAACCTAACCACTCATCTACCAATCAGCCTGGCAGAATTGAAAGCATTAACAGTTAAAAAGGAGATGTGTGTCAAACTCATAAAAGCAATCAGACACTGCTACACTTGTAATCAGTCATCAAATCTACCATGTGTTACTGCATGTGTGATCTGAAACAGCTCAAGTTTGGAAAGCTCAACGTTTTTTCCTAAAAGTCATAGTGGTAGAGCTGAACCATGTGGTTATAGATAACATGCTTATACCATTCCGCCACTGAGCAGCATAGTATGGTTGAAATTATTGCTACAGTTGAAAATATCTTAATAGTGACACACCATTTAGAAACTGCTGCAAGTGTAATCAAGTCATCCAATCAAAGTTAGTTGAAGGTTTGAAATAAGACTGCTTCACTTGTAGTTGTGCTGCACTGCTCCACTAAACACACTTATAGTCAGTTCTTGTAAAGGCTGTCGTAGTAGTGGTAGTATTAAAGGTTGTACTGGCTGCAGTAGCCTATTAGTAGTAGTACCACTAGCAGAAGTAGTTGTAGGAATAGTAGCAGCAGAAGTAGTAGTATTTAGTAGTAGAAGTAGCAGGAGCAGTAGTAGCAGTAGAAGCAGTAGTAAAGATTGTAGTAGCCACAGGCAGGATTCGAACCACCAACCTTGCGGTCATGTGCACTTCCATAGTAAATGATATATTCAAAAATATAGTATATGTCTATAGTAAATGTTTAATCAAAAAACATTAATATTGTAAAAGGTAGAAAGATATAAAGTCATAGCATACATGTCCTTAAATAGCCTAACATTTTGATATTTGAATGGTTTCTGTGGCTGAAAGCATGCAGGAAAACAGAAAAACCGCAGTGGGAACCGCAGGGTCAGCAGTTTGAATCCTAATACTGGAATGCTTTTTCTAAAGAAAAGTGTGTCAAACTTTCTGAGCCATTTTGACACACACATACAGGGCTTAGACGTGTTAAAATGTTCTGTCTTTCATACATTGTGAGTTTTATTCAACTGTTACATACACATACTAACACATTCACAAACATCTTACAGTTCAACTGACATTTGAATCTCACGCAGCCTTATAGCATCTATCATTATGTTCAGTGGTGCAGTGGTTACAGTGCATGTCTCCACACTTTGAGAACTGTCGAGTCAGCGGTTCAATTCTTAACCCTTCAAGGCAGTTCATTTCCTGCAATGGGCATTTTAGCTGTCAGCATTCACTGCATTTTCTAGTTTGACTAGGTAGGCTAAGGTCAGATAATACAGATGTCCAGAGAGCCACTAGAAGTGTATCTGTGACAAAAGAAAGAAGTGGTAAATGTCATGTATAAATAGCTTTAGGTTCTGTACATTTAATGCAAAAGGGATCCATCATCAATACTACTAATACTACTACCTGCTCCTTGCAATGCAATGCATTTGAGCTTTAAGATTTTTCAGGCATTTCATTTCAGACTTCTTTTCAGCAGTGTTTTGCTAAATCCTTTCAGCTTTTAGTATTCCCATGCATTTTCAGGAGGAAATGCAATTTTTCTAGTTACACTTCATCTAGATGATCTATGTTAAGAAAAAGTAAGTCTTGATCTCAGTGAGGAAAATACTGCTGGGCGATGGGTCCTTGGTTCTCTAATGGCACTAATGCTCACAGCGTCTTATAGTGCTGTGGTCAGGTTAATATTGCCGCAGGTGGTTTTACATCTAGACTTTAATTGAAAGCCTAGTGCGTCTCATACAGACGTACCTTGTGCATCTGTATGAGATGCCAAGGGGCGTGACAAAATGTCAGTATCTGACTAGCTAGGAATTAGACCGGGTTGCTTCAATTGGTCCAAAATGTGGCTGCTAGACTTTTAACTAACAAACAACGTTGGTCACACATTACACCAGTGTTGGCCTGTCTACATTGGTTACCCATAGATTGAATTGATTTTAACCACTGTATATTTCTGAATTATTGCGTCCCCTAGCCACGGTGAGATCACTGAGGTCCACTGACCAAGGCCTTCTGGCTGTCCCGAGAACTAGGCTCAAAACCAAACGTGACTGAGCTTTTGCAGTTGTGGCTTCCACCCTCTGGAACCGTCTTCCCCTAGTTATAAAAAACGCGTCAGTAGAATGTTTTTAGAAGCTGTTAAAAAACCACCTGTTTTGTAAGCACTTTGTCCTGTAATGTGTGTTTTGCCTTCTGTGTAGTTTTTAATGTTTTAATTGTATGTGTGTTCGACTTCTGTGTTTGCCTTATGTGTAGTTTTACTGTTTGTGTGTGTCAGTAGGCAGACACGGGACACGGAGGTAAGTACAGTGACGAGGGAGTTTATTGTAATACAAGACAGAAGTATAGGTAAAGTAAGTAAAGTGCAGTGGATACGATGGGCTGGAGCTAGGAAAGTCTAAGAGTCTTATCTGGTTAGGGGTAGTTCATTCAGTCCTTTAGAGGAGACGAGGAGCAGGAGATCCAGGAGACGAAGACACACACATAGGCTGAGGGGAGTCCAAAGTCCACGGGGAATCTTGTTAAGATGATGTGGTCTGGTTGAATCTCATAGTATGTTTGAGACCAGACAGTGAGTGAACCGGGGGAGTGTGGCTTTATAGTGTGGGGTTGGTGATTGGTGGCAGGTGTGTGATCAGTACTCAGGTGAGTGAGATCTGTTGATTGCAGTGGGTGGAGCTGGTGGTGTCTGTGTTGGTTCCCTGACAGTGTGTCTGTTGTCTTTATTGTTTTGTTGTTCTTTGTTATTCAAAAACCATGAAAAAAGTAGTTCTGTACGTATTCGGAACTGAAAGTATATGTAATTGTTGAGAGAGAGGTTATATGACAGAGGGAGAGGTTTTGGGGGAGGGGGAGGCACAATGTAAATAGTAACAGAGCCAATAACAACAACTGTAGTAGCAGTTGTCGAGCAGGAACATGGGGGCAGGTGGCCCACAACCACAGATCCAGTCTCTGCAGCTCCGGAGGCAGAAACACCTGCTGACAGCGCCAGAAGGAGAGAGGAGATAAATGAGAAAGCACAAAACTACGGGAGAGAGAAGATGTCAAGTTAGTAAGATGCAGTAATGGGATAAAATGTATACAGATGGAGAGGGAGAGAAGGAGAGAGGAAAGAGGTGCATCATGGGAAGTCTCCCAGCAGTCTAGGCCTATAGCAGCATACCTAAGAGATGGTTCAGGGCTCACCCAAGCCAGCCCTAACTATAAGCTTTATCAAAGAGGAAAGTCTTGAGCCTACTCTTAAATGAGGAGATGGTGTCTGCCTCCCGAACCCAAACTGTGATCTGATTCCACAGGAGAGGAGCGACAATAAACAAACCAGTCCCAGTCTACGCTAAAAGTCTGGATCATAACATCATAAGCATCAGATCAGAAATCAATATTGATTTCAGTATTTTGGAATCAATTATTTGACAAATAGGAAGCCAGTGTAAAGATCTGAGAATTGGAGTCATGTGTTTCTCTTTCTTGGTCTAGTGAGGACTCTATCAGCAGTGTTCTGACTTTTTAGAGAGACCTGTGAAGACACTGTTACAGTGAGCCTACTGAAGATGAAAGCATGGACACATTTTTTTAAATCCTGCTGAGACAAAAGTCCTTTAATTCTTGCTGTATTCTAAAGATTTTGTAACTAATAACGAAGGTGGAAAACAAACTAGATGATACCTGATTTAAAATAAACGGCTTGATATATAAAAACCACTAAAGAGATGCAGAAACAGGGGTGGCAGTGTTTCCTCTTTTCTCTCTCCAGCTGTATTTTTTCACCCTCTCTCCCCTCTCATCTCCCCCCACATATCCACCTCACTGTCAGTGAGTAGAGTTAAAATATATTCCTCTCTTGTAGGCTCTGCCCTCACAGGTGTTGAATGCACTGGAGTATCCCGGCTCTCTGGCCTTATGAAAACATAATAGATGTTCCTGTGGAGGGTTCAAGTCTCAAAATGCTTTTCAGACAAATAAAACAGTCAGCAGAATACAGTATGTCATTTCAGAAGCATCTTTAAAAACACTTAGATTTCAACCTTTTAGAACTTACCTTAGTACCTGTCCTAGAGCAGTCTAACCTCAAATCATCTCGTTTTAAAACTGTACCATTCCTACAGTACCTGATAATTATCACTGTAACAACATTTAGCTGCTTTACATCAAAGTGAAATGACCTTCCTCAGGCCTGGTCTGGATAGTAGCATCACACTGACTATTACATGTGTATCCATTCACTGAACCTGGTTGCAGGGAGCTGGAGCCTATCACAGCATACATTGGGGGAGAAGTAAGTTATACACAGACATGTTCAATCTGTTGCGTGTAATGTAAGGAATAGTTCAATATTTTGGGGAATACGCCTATTTGCTTTCTTGGAGAAAGAGTAAGATGCTCAGGTGGCTATCAGTATCATGTCTGTGTATTAAATGTGGAGTTGGAGTCAGGACGTGGTTAGCCTAGCTTAGCATAAAGACTAAAAGCAGTGGGAAACAGCTAGCCTGGCTCTGTCCACAGTTAAAAAAATACCTACACCTACCAACACCTCAAAAGCTCACTAATTAACACGTTGTTGTATCTCACTTGATGAATCTGCACACAAACAGAAATGTAACAATTTATGGTTTTAGGTTTAGTTACACGTTGGAACAATTGTTTGGCTAACAACAGCTGGACACATAGACATGAGATTTATGTCCAATTGTACATATCACTCTTGGAAATAAAGCGAATGAACCTATTCACAAAATATCTAATGTTGGGATTCAAGTAGGGCAGGTTTGATTATTAGCAAAAATATCAAAGATATTTATGAATATTAATATTATCAAAATAATTAATATGGATTGATAATTACGGGGCATCACCCTGGGATCAGGGACCAATAACTAAATGTGGAAAACAGTCTCAAAGGTGACTGTCCACTCAAATGCTGATATTTAAGGTACTATTTTACATTAATAATTATGGACAGTGAAGGGTGAATCTGAGCACTGATCATCACAACCAGCTGTTATTACAACACATACACAAAATAACCACAGACAACTGCTCTTTAAAAGGTACAATAGAGTTTATTAAACCATCGCACTGATCAATAATCAATAGCACATAAGCATATAATAATCAGCAAGCAGGTAGGGTTTGTGTGTGTGTGTGTGTGTGTGTGTGTGTGTGTGTGTGTGTGTGTGTAGAAGTCTGGGTGCGTGTGTGTATGTGTGTGTGGGACAATAGAGAGGGGAGGTGCGAGGAAGTTGGTGGACATGACCACATGGGTCGTCGTCCCGCACAGATCCAAAATGGCGAGACCTGCGAAACTCAAACAAAGGGGAGAGCCAAAATGGAGGACACGTTCTATTTGTCCTCAAGTTCGCATGGAGCGTAGCTAGTTATGCTGCCACGCTATCTGGGTTGGGATATGTGTGTAGGCGTGTGTACATGTAAAAGGTGTGTCTGTAAGTGGAGAGGAAAGAGAAAGGATAGTACACAAAGTAAGGTACAAGGAATCTCAAATGCCGTGGCAAAGCACAATAGCTGTCCTTTTATCACACAGGAACCCGGCAGCAAACTTTCATTCAACAGCCATGTTATTGGACTTTGATCTGATAAAGCACAGTTATTAGCTTCCACAGTGGCTACAAAACTAACACAGTTAAACAGCGTTTTACACAACAGAAGGTGCTAAGCACAAAATCACTCAGCATAAACAGGACACGGCGTTACTTTCCACAATAATGCAAAACAATTAACAACGACAGTCTGTTGCTCGTCCAGCGAGTTAAGACCTTCCTAGGAAAATAAAAGTTCAACGTTGAGTGTCTCCTGTAGTAAACAGAGTTACAGTGGAAAGACAGCGAGCAGTCTGTGTGCCCTGCTTTTATGGAGGTGATGACGTCATGAACGGAGCACCAGGATTTCCCGTGCCCCCTTTGGCGGCTTGTCCAGTAGAAATCCAGGGTTTGGATTCAAACATAAAAGTTATAGGATAACATTTTTATGTAGACGAATATTTTTAAAAAAAATTTAAAAATATCGAATATGGTATCACATGGTATAGTTGCCATTTAGTGTGGAAAAAACGGACACTGACGTTAGCACAAATTAGCTATCTTAGCTTAATCATCCAAACAACAATAACCCAAAAATTATAGTTCTACTGACAGTCATAGTCCTTAAAACCTTAACTAATATGTTGTAACCAGTTAGAGTGTCACGTTATAGTTCCCTCAAACAATGTAATTTTATAACGAAGATGCTTATCAGAGGGGATTTAGAAGTGGGCCAGGGTCCAACACAACCTATGGTCCACTTATGAAAAGACCTTCTTCCTTAAGAATGGACTGGACATGGGATCCCAATATATTACCAATATGTCATGTCGAAGGTAAATTAAAGTTCAGAACTACTGTAAATCTGCTCATTATAGTGTTTAGACCCAAAATGTGACTTTTATTGAGGGTGTTATCTTATATAGTGGTCTAACGTTAGCCCTATTATGAGACACTTCCCTGGAGGTACTTGTGGCTAGCCACGTAGCCAGCTGCGTTGAGCTCAACACGATCGAGTTTCCCCTCAGGGATCAATAAAGTATTTCTGATTCTGAACAGCTACAGGTACTCACATTAATATAAAAATCTGAAAATACTGATATGATCATCCAATCATCCTTTCTCCCTGTAGCCATTGTTGCTGTGTGGTGCTCAGTTGTTTTCAGCAAGAAAACACTTCGACTAATGTTAGGTCTGTCATGGTTTATAGTTATTTCCTTTTTTATTTTGGAATATTCTCCTTCCCTCATGTGTCCTGTAGTTTTACTTCCTGTCTTTGTTTGTCTTTCCTGCCAGTTTTGATTGTTTGCTCCGCCCTGATCATTTTCACCTATCTCCCCTCACCTGAGTGTATTTAAGTCTGTGTGCTTCCTTTGTTCCGTGTCAGATCGTCTTTTGTCAAGCGTCCCGGCCTTCATTACCTCCCTCCTTGATTTGGACCACTACCTTCCTGAAATCTGTTTAAGCCTTTGTGTTTCATTAAATCGTTGAATTGCACCTGCTCTGCCTCGGTGTCGGCATTTTGCGTCCTACTCGACAAACCATAATAAGGTCAATACTACGCTAACACTAATGCTAGCTAACCACAACTTTTACTGTAGCTGTCAAACGCTGTGGATTTTAATAGCATCCCTACTATGTACTGTACTCTTTGATTGGATTAAAATGTAAATATTTAGCTAATGTCTTATAGTGTAAGGATGATTGAAATATCATTTTACGGTAAGTGTTGCAATATAGGGCTCCTATAATTATTAAATGATGTGGGGAAAAAGGGTTGCCTAAAGCTAGCTAGCCATATTTTAAGGTTGCCATAGATAATGTTACATGAAACACACATGAAAAACCGCACAAAGTAACCGAAATCTATAGCTAATGTATAGCTGTATGTATATATGTATGTTGCTAAATGAATTCATTACTCTATCTGGTGCTATTTTACTGTTTGACCTTTGTTTTCCATTCAAGCCTCTTAGTCAAGGCTTTACCTTTTCCAAGTAGGCCCCTGTCTTTGTTCTCCACACGTGGTGAGGCCCAACACTAATTATTCCTTTAATATTCTTTTTGAGTCAGTATTACTGTTAATCTAGCTTCTTGTATCTGTCAACTAAAACCTTCCTGCTTAAGTCAGTCTTACTTTGATTTCGATTTGATGTTAAAAAAAATCTTAAGTAATTCACTCAACTCATCAACTAACTTTGACTGGTTTCAGCGACAATGTAAAGTTAAACAAAATAACTTCTGTCTTTGTTCCTACTTAGTTGCTTGTGGCAACGTTTACTTTGAAGTTTCTTTCCTCACTTTCAGTTCTGTGCCAGAATAAAAGGAACTTATTAGAATTCTATAAGTATTGAATTGTTTTTTATCAGATGCATGTTATTTTCAGCCTCCCTGCGTCATTACATGTAATATAATGATACTTTTTTTGTCAATTAAGAGAGAAATGTCACGAAAGACAGTTGTAGTCAAGAAGTCAAAAAGATAAATTACTTTCCTGGCTCTGCTGTTTCTAAGGTAACTGGCTCCAGATAACTGTTCAAGACCTTTACAGTACGCCTCCCACCTCACTTTGGCTAGTCTAGCAGGCAAGTTTCTCTCAGACTTTCAGTTAAAGGAGGACTTTGTTCAACTCAGCCTCTCCCACTCTTTCAAGTTTAAGAATTACAGTATGTCTTGTTCTTCCTCCCAGTCACTGTGTTTATATGAAGTAAATCAGAATCAGAAATACTTTATTGATCCCCGTAGGGAAACTCTTTAAAGTAACATGATGTAACCCAGCACTCTGTTCTAACATGATTTTTGGAAGATCGTGTACATTGAAAAACAGTTTCCATAATGATAAAAGGCTGATTAGCACATGTATCTTAATGCTTGAGAAATCTCATTACCTGGCCATGTAAACCCTAAAAGGGATTTCTAAAGGGATTTTACACCTGTGTATGTGCATGACATAGACCTGGCAGGGAAAGCAGCAGCATAAAAGACAGAAAGATAATTATTGTGGCTGTGTATCATTGTATCCAACGGGAAAAAATAGAGAGTGAAGTTGAATTACTTAAGTCAGTAGTAGGCTGTTAGGAAATTTAAATACAGTTCAATGCTCAGACCATAAAAAAGAAAAAAACATGAAATAATACTGCACTGAAAATTGAGCAAAGCATTAGTTCAGACAGACCCCCAAAATTGCACTTATATTAGCTGATTGGTGTCATCTCTTTCATTCATGATTCACAATCATCAGCTCATTCGCCAGGTGTGTGGCGATCAGATGATTAGTATCATCCAGTCATATCTATGCAGGTGAAAAGCGTGGCCATTAAAACCTGACATTTTTCACTATTAAGGCCTGGTCACACCAGCATTTAAAAAGGCACAATTTCAATTAATTCCAATGGTAGATGGCACAAACAATAGCGAGCCATCATGACAGTGCTGACCTTTGAGCGGATGGAGAGCTGGAGAGTCCAAAATGGAGGAAGCTATCATAGCTTAGCTGTGGTGCACCATTCCCCCTTTTACACACACACACAAGCTGCAGCAGTCACGTGTGTCGTGTAATCGTGCTAGTCGTGAGTTCCTCTTGGCCCTGAGACACCACGCTGAGACAACGTTTTCAGTTTATTCTTTTCTTTTTGTCCACACACTCTTTCTCTCTGCATCCGTCGTTCCTCCGACTGCCTCTCCTTCTCTCTTCCCCCTTGTGTCCAGCCTGCTACTTTATTTAAGGAGAGAATAATTAGTTAACCGGCTTCAGCTGTGCCAATTATCTCTCCTTGATGCTGCTCACCTGAGCAACTCCCCCACCTCTCCCTCTGCAGCTGACAGCTACCCATACCCACCTCCACACACCCCCACCGCCCGACTTAGGCCGAGGAGCCATCCAGCACCCCCCACCCATTGGAACGGGAGAGGAAATCGGCCACGGCCATCTGCGCCCCCGGCCTATGGATATCTGGAGCCAGATACCACCTTGTGATCTGGGCCTTGGCATCCTTCATGTGGTGGAGCCACTGGAGGGGGGCATGGTCCAAACAGTGTGTGAATGGGTGCCCCAGCAGGTAATACCGCAGGGCCTCGACCGCCCACCAGATGGCCAGGCACTCTTTTTCGATTGTACTGTGCCTGGCCTACACATCAGTCTACAAAACAAAAGGGAGAGAAAAGTTAGGTGTGTGGAGGAGAGGCTCCCCACCGAGGGTTTGTTTTACCCTCTCGAATGCCAGTTGGCATTGCTCCTTCCTGGACCGGATCTGAGGCACCTTTCCGGGTGAGATCGGTCAAGGGACTGGTCAGCTCTGTGAAGTTGAGAATGAACCGCCGGTAATAGCCGGCCAGCCCCAGGAACCGCCTCACCTCTTTTTTTGACTTGGGCTTTGGGCAGGCGGCAATCGCAGCCATCTTGTCTACTTGGGGGCGCACCTGCCCTCCGCCCAAATGGTACCCCAGATACCGTACCTCCCCCCGTCCAACCGCACACTTCTTCGGGTTGGCGGTGAGACCGGCCTGCCTCAATGACCCGAGCACCGCAGCCACCCGCAGCATATGCTCTGCCCAGCTGTCACTGTGGATGATAACATCATCTAGGTAGGTGGCTGCACATGCAGCGTGCGGACGCAGTACTCGGTAGGTGGCTGGCGCCCCAAACAACCCGAACGGACGTGTGGTAAATTGGTACAACCCGTAGGGAGTGGAGAAGGCCGTCTTTCCCTTACACTCTGGAGACAAGGGAATCTGCCAGTAGCCCTTGGTCAAATCCAGCGTCGTGAAAAACCGAGGCATTGGATAGGCATCAAATCGTGACACGTCATTTACTTTGTGGTAGTCCACACAGAACCGTATGGTCCCATCCTTCTTGCCCACTAACAATGGGGCTACACCAGGCACTGTTGGACTCTTCTATTACCCCCATCTTCAGCATGGCCTTTAATTCTTACTGCACCATTTTCCATTTGTGCTCAGGCAACTGGTAGGGCTGTGAACGCACCGTCACTCCCGGGTGAGTCTCAATGTGATGCTCTATGAGGTTGGTGCGACCCGAAAGGGGGGAGAACACGTCGGCAAAACGCCATTGCAACTCGGCAACATCTGTTCTCTGGGACAGTGTGAGATGGTTGTCAAAAGGGAGCGAGGCGGCACTGGTCGATTTTGAAACCTCAGGCCCGAACTCATCTCTCTCACCCACCGTCATCACCAGAGCAACAGGCTTCGCCTCTCTCCATGCTTTTAGGAGGTTGAGGTGGTAGATCTGCGTTGTCCCGTATCCGACCGCACAACCTCATAATCCACGTCGCCTACATGCCGTGTGACCACAAAGGGTCCTTGCCACCTGGCAAGCAATTTGGAGCTGGACGAAGGGAGTAATACAAGCACTTTATCTCCCGGCGTGAATTGTCTTAATTTAGCCCCTCTGTTGTACAGGCGTTGTTGACACTCCTGAGCCTGGAGCAAATTCTCCCGTGACAACCGCCCTAACGTGTGGAGTTTTGCTCTCAGGTCCAGGACATGCTGAACTTTGTTTTTACTGGGGCTTGGACCCTCCTCCCAGTTTTCTCTAACTAGGTCCAGGACCCCCCGTGGGTTTCTGCCAAACAGCAGCTCAAAGGGAGAAAATCCCGTGGAAGCCTGGGGTACCTCCCGCACTGCGAACAACAGAGGATCTAGCCACCTATCCCAATTGCGCTCATCCTCGTGCACAAATTTACGGATCATGGATTCAAAGTTTTGTTCAGACGCTCAACGAGCCCGTCGGTCTGAGGGTGGTATACACTGGTTCGAATCGACATGATACCCGATAATCCGTAAAGTTCTCTCAGTGTGCGTGACATTAATGAGGTGCTCTGGTCAGTCAGGATCTCTTTCGGGATCCCGACTCGTGAGATGACCTGAAACAGTGCCTGCGCCACACTCTTTGCAGAGATGGTGCGCAATGGCACTGCTTCGGGATATTGGATTGCGTAGTCCACTAACACTAGCACAAAGCGATATCCACGTGCGCTCCGGTAAAATGGCCCGTTGAGGTCCATACCTAGGCATTCAAATGGGACCTCCATCAATGGTAATGGCCGCAAAGGCGCTCTCGGGATGGCTGGTTGGTTAACCATCTGACATTCGGGGCAAGACGCACACCAATGGCGAACGTCTCCCCAATTCCAGGCCAATAGAATCGGGCCATTATCCGGTCTAGTGTTTTATTACACCCCATATGCCCGGCCATCGGGTTGTAATGAGCCGCCTGAAAAAACGTTTCCCAATGGCTTTTTGGTACCAACAATTGCGTTACTTCTTCCCCTGTCTGAGTGTCATGACTCACTTTGTACAGTCTATCCCTGATCAATGAAAAGTGTAGATATGACTGGGCTGCATCAGGGCGCATCATATGACCATCAATTCTTATCACTTGGTAGAAGGCAAAGCATAGAGTGTCGTCACGAGACTGCTCCAGTGGAAAATCCTGTGGCATCTCCTGTGGAGGCGCCGCCGGTTCCCC
Organism: Siniperca chuatsi; assembly: GCF_020085105.1. Taxonomy (NCBI): domain Eukaryota; kingdom Metazoa; phylum Chordata; class Actinopteri; order Centrarchiformes; family Sinipercidae; genus Siniperca; species Siniperca chuatsi. The sequence goes on along the minus strand of NC_058060.1, from coordinate 3,186,123 downwards.
CTCCCCATCTGCAGCATCGGACAACCTTGCATCGCCACTAAGCACAGCACACACATCCCATGTCCCTGACAGTCGTGCATGCACCCCCACACAGTGCCTCACTAGCCTATCAAACCCAAGCCAATCTGTACCCAAAATCAGGGGGTGCGTCAGGCGGGAACTAACCGCTGCCTTAACACAAAATTTTCTCCCTTGATGCCTAATTTCCACCGGCACTACAGGGTATCTGTGAACATCCCCATGTACACACTTAATATCCACCCAGCAAGCCTCCACCAAAGCCCCAGGTCGAACCAGGTTCTGGTGAATGGACTGCGTACAGCCCGAATCTACCATTGTATACCCCCTTGGATTCTTACCGGAACACAGTATGTCGTCCCTGGGCCGGGGAAGGGTGTCGGAGAGCCGGCAACCTGAATCACTTGTCCGACCTCCATGAGAGGGCAGTCACGTCGCACGGTTGCCCACACCTCCAGCACTCCTACCCCAGTGTTTGAGGAGTCCACTGCAGGTCGTGAGCCACGCCTGTAGCAGCTGGACCCTGGGAGAGAGAGAGAGAGCAGAAAGAGAGTTAGCGCGTGGTATGGGGCTGGGACGTGCAGGTGGCACTTGCAGCGGCCCCATGCCCCTTCTCCGCGGAGCTGGTGTTGGCCTCCAGGGGGCGGTCCTGCGGTGTCTGGCTTCGGGGGTGTACTGCAAGGTAATCCTCTGCCAGTGTGACCACAGCCGTCAGATCCACGAGGTGGTCACATTTCACCCACTCGGCCACCCCGGTAGGGAGCCCCTCCGCAAATTGCTCCCTAATAATTGCGTCCATCAGCCGCCCCTTGTCATAGGATTCTCCCAGCTGCAGCCACCTCATCGCTGCATCCCTCAGTTGCTGTGCGTAGACGAAAGGGTGATCAGCGGGCCCCAGCCTCATGCTCCAGAACCAGCGGCGGTGATCTTCGCTGGAGAATCCCAGCCGATCTAGCACGGCCCTCCTCACGTCAGGGAAGCTCCGATGTGCAGCCGGCGCACCAACCACTCTGTCGCCGGCCATCCACATGCCACTGCCGTCGCCTCGAACATTTCCAGGAATGGGGAACTGGGGATCATCCGCCACCGACATCTTGTGGAGGCTGACGCCGGAGAGGGAGAGTGGTGGGGGTGGCGGTAGTGCGGCTCCCGGCCGGGACACCAGGCTTGCTAGCAGCTGGGTCTCCTTATCTGCCGGTTCCTGTATCCTTTCCAGCTGCTGCCTATTCACCGCCGCCTGCTCCTGGTGCATCGCTGTGATTTCGCCCAGCATCTGGGCCACCGGCTGCACCTGCTGCGGATCTGTCATGCCTATCCCAGAAGCCAAGTTACGTTGGGCACCAGTTGTAGTGTAATCATGCTACCGTGAGTTCCTCTTGGCCCTGAGACATCACGCTGAGACAACGTTTTCAGTTTATTCTTTTCTTTATTTCTTTCTTTTTGTCCACACAATCTTTCCCTCTGCATCCGCTGTTCCTCTGACTGCCTCTGCTTCTTCCTCCCTTGTGTCCAGCATGCTACTGTATTTAAGGAGAGAATAATTAGTTAACCGGCTTCAGCTGTGCCAATTATCTCTCCTTGATGCTGCTCACCTGAGCAACTCCCCCACCTCTCCCTCTGCAGCTGAACACTACCCATACCCACCTCCACAATGTGTTTCTGAGCTGTTGGAATCACCAGTTCCTGTGGAGCTGCAGCAATGTCCTTTTCCTGTTCAGCATCAGCCTCCTGGTTTCCTGGCATCACTGGCTCCACTGGCTCCTCTGCCAGTCTTTCAGTGCCAGCCTCCAGAGTGTTTCCGCCGTTGTCGCCACTGGTTACTTTTGTGGGTCTGGGGTTTAGTTTTATTATTTCCTGTTTTCAGGAGGGTCAGAGTCAAAATATCACGACATGTCAATGAGACAGTTAAAGGGTTCTCTTGGTGCTTTGAGTCAGATAATTCAAAAACTGTATGTCCTATGGCTTAAATAGTTCTGATCTAGATTCTAGATCTGAACCAGGAGTTGAATGGAGTTTTTAGCTAGATTAGATTAGATGCAACTTTATTGTCATTACACATGTACAAGTACAAGGCAATGAAATGCAGTTTAGGTCTAACCAGAAGTGCAATAAGCAAGTGCAGGATATAAAGTGTGTGCATAAATGCAGGATAGAGCAGTATTATGAAAATATTTTACAAGTGGTACTATGGACATTATATACAGATGGCATTACTATAAACAGAAGTATACTGATCGATATGTACAACAATGAATTGGACTGGGCAGAACAGTAGTGCAATGAATATAAAGTAGTGCAATTTATGGAAATAGTTAGCAGTGCAGTAGATGAGTTATTGCAGTATTCAGTAGTGCAAATGATGCAGTATAGGAGTGCAAATGATGCAGTATATGTAAAAGAAATAGTCCGGTAGTGCAAATGAACATGTGGTACATGTAGCAAAAACAATATAGCAGTATTTAAGTTAAGGTATATGAGGGGACAGTGGAATCAGCGGGGGGAAAAGTTCAGTAGGAAGACAGCTCTGGGAAAAAAGCTGTTTTTCAGTCTGCTGGTCCTTGTCCGGAGGCACATGAGGCACCTGCCGGAAGGCAGGGGAGAAAACTGTCTCTGGGCAGGGTGAGAGGAGTCCTTAAGAATGCTGCATGCTCGACGCAGACAGCATTTCCTCTGGATGTCCTCAATGGATGTCCTCAATGGATGGAAATGGAGACACGCTCAACAGCCATCCTGTTAATGTGGATAGGGTCATGTGTGCCTCCTCTCTTCTTCCTGAAGTCCATGATGAGCTCCTTTGTCTTGGAGGTGTTAAGGAACAAGTTATATTCTGTGCACCACGTGGCCAGGTGCTGGACCTCCTCCCTGTAGGCAGTCTCATCGTTGTTGCTGATGAGACCAATCACTGTAGTATCGTAAACTTGCAAACTTGATGATGGCATTAGATCCATGCGCAGGCCTGCAGCCGAGTGTGAAGAGGGAGTAGAGGAAGGGGCTCAGCACACAGCCCTGTGGTACGCCAGTGTTGAGTGTGATGGTGGTGGAGCAGTTGTGGCCTGACCTAACAAGCTGAGGTCTGTTTGTCAGGAAGTCCATAATCCAATTGCAAATGGAGGTGTTAATGCCCAGGTTTCCAAGTTTGGTGATTAACTTGGAAGGGATGACAGAGGAATGCAGGAGCTGAAGTCAATAAACAGCATTCGTGCATAAGTGTTCTTATTGTCAAGTGTGTGAGTATAGAGTACAGTGCCTTGGAGACTGCATCCTCTGTGCTCCTATTGCTGCGATAGGCAAACTGGTATGGGTCCAGTGTGGATGGGAGAAAGTCCTTTAGGTGTGCCAGGACCAACCGATCAAAGCACTTCATATCAATAGGTGTGAGTGCTACCGGGCGGTAGTCATTCAGGCACATTGGACTAGAGTGTTTCGGCACTGGCACAATGGAGGTGGATTTAAAGCATGCTGGCACAGCTGCTTGGGCGAGGGACAGGTTGAAAATATCCATAAAGACCCCAGCAAACTGCTCTTCTGCACATGCCTTGAGTACGCGACCAGGGATGCCATCTGGTCCAGCAGCCTTGCGTGCGTTGATCTGGCTCAGTGCAGTGTAGACATCTGTCGAGGTGAGTGTGATGGTTGGATGGTCAGCTGAGAGTGTGAGCTTGGTGGGAGTTTCCCTTTTGTTTCCCATTGTCTCTCTCGAAGCGAGCATAAAAGTCGTTAAGCTCGTTCAGGAAGGAGACATCTGTGGCTACAGGGGTGGAGTGTCTGGGTTTGTAGCTGATGGCCTGGATGCCCTGCCACATGCGTCAAGGGTTGGAGTTGGAAAAGTGCTCCTCTAACTTCAGCTTGTAGCAGTGCTTGGCCTTTTTGATGCCCCCTTTCAGATTTGCCCTGGAAGTGCTGTAGGCCTGTGCATCACCTGATCCGAAGGCAGTGTTGTGTGCCTTCAACAGGAGGCGCACCTCCTTGTTCATCCATGGCTTCTAATTTGGGTATGTGGTGCGAGCACCTCTGCCCGGCCGTGTAGGGTATGTAGCAATGTTCTAGCGATCTCAGGGACAAGTCGAAGATTGCCGATAAAACTGCCAGGAATGCGCAAACCAATATCCAAGAGCTCATGTCAGGTGTACGATGTTAAGGCACTGCTGTTCTGCATGAACTGACCCGAGATGAGCAAGAAAAACACTGCATGAATGCAAAAACTGGAGATACACTGAGCCTTGCGATGTACACGTAACGCCATCTTGGTTGCTGAAAGTATGAATGAATAGATAAGAGTTGAAAAATTGGGTAAATGTGGAGATTTTGAACATTCCGTCCATTCATTTGAATGCGAAAAATGTCCTGGAAAACCTTGAATATTTTGGAAAGTATGAAAGAAAAACAGTAACAGCACATCATTCCTAATTGAGCTGAATATTTTAATGTTTGAATTAAGTTTCTATGTTGAAAAATGGGGAAATAGTTACGTTGCAAAAAAGTAATAAATAATAATAATAATAACATACTTTTTTGTAGAAGAACATAGGTTGCAATTTTTGCATTGGGTGTGAACTAGAAAAACTGCATTTCCTGCTGAAAATGCGTGGGAATGCTGAAAGCTGAAATGGTAAAGGTAAAATATCATTACAGTCAGTGAGACAGCTGAATGGCTCTCTTGGGGCTTTGAGGCAGAAAAGTCATAGTGCTTAAATGAGCACATTATCTGAACCAGGACAAGTCTATCTACTAATTGATATAGATATTGTGTATGAAGAGTGAAAATTGTGGGCATGAGAGAAGGTTTAATAGAAGATTTTCAGTAAATTCAACAACTCCTCTGCACTCTAGCGATGATGTCACCCACTCTCGCTCACTGAATACACACTTATTATAAACTCAGAAAAGGACTGTAAAATGCATAAAACATAAATTGCAATATTGCAAAACTGTAAAATATATCAAAAAGTCAAATACAAGTTTAATAGTTGAAAGTCTTGTGACGAGTTTAGAGGCAGAAAGAGAGACAAAGATTTGTAGAAGGTTCCAACAAAAATGAAAAAAATGTGTGTGTGTGTCAATATGTGTGTTTAAATTTGACTCATCAATAAAAGTGAAAAAGGGGAGGCCTGAAAGTGCTCAGTCATGGAGACAGACAGAGGAAACCCTGTCAAAGTACCACTTGAACAAGACAGCTTCATTAAAAAACTGTAGGTCGTATTGTTAAAATGACCACACCGACAGCATCCTAAGACTTTGCAGAACGAGTAGATATGTAATTTGTGTGGATAAAGTTAAAAAATATGAGCATTACATCAATTTTAAAGACTGGCACTTTCTGTATTCCACCAGAAATTTCGACTCTCAGTTAACATGGGAGCTTATATGACAGTTACTTGGCACTCTTGTCACTTGGGAGCTCACCAAGCCAAATGTATAAGTCAGTTTGATTCCATAGTTACGCTTTCAGCATTCATACCCAATAATAAAGATTTTTTTTGTAGAAGAACATAGGTTGTGACCCAATATCTAGAGAAGTAATTTTTGAAGAAATTGTGGGCGTCAATGCTGGTTGTTGAAAAGCTGACGCTAAACTGAATTTCTGGCTTTTAACAGTTGAATAATACCAATAAGGTATGAAAGATGTGGAACATCATAAGATTTGAAAGGAGTTTTTTGCAGAAAGCATGAATGAGAAGATAAGAGTTGAAAAATGCATGAAAACTTTAGGAAGAAATATGAATACTGGTAGTTAGGAAAGTGAGAATGGGCTGAAGGATGCACAATGTAGTATAAGCTAGGAACTGAACAGCATTACTTGACTAATGGCTGGGAGCTAAACTACATTGCTGGCTTAAGTTTCTGTGAAGAAGTAGGAATAGACTATGAAGACTTGGAAACATGGAAGAAGGTCTATTTAGCATGAATAGGAGTTAAAAGTTGAATAGACCTTATATTGACCATATTTATTTATATGACTTATTATTTATTCACTAGTCTACTGTATATAGTTTTTTTGTATGTAACATTTGTTTTGTGAGTAGCATAAAGGGAACTACAACTCAAATCTTGTTATACAACCCTGTGATGTAAAATGATAAATAAATCTACCTTGTATATTGCATGAAAAGACGTGGAACATTTCAAGGTTTGAATGGAGTTTCTATCTGTATGTATGAGTATGAATGAGTGGATAAGACTTGAAAAATGCTCGAAATGGTGTTAGGATGAGGGAGTGTGTAAATATGGACAAGTGTGGACATAATTTCTTTGATCATGAAGCCTAATGTTACTCTGCAGTTATGGTATCAGTGAAGTATATGAACTACACTGCAGACTGGAGTCTCTGTTAACAGTAAACAAACAGATAGATCCGCGTTATATACGCTCTGTGAAACATCTGTGTCATCACTTTGCTGCATTATTATAAATTATGATGAACTGGTTGCGGGTCACATCTCTCACCCGCATTTATATTTTGATTTGCTTAGTACTTCTATTCCTTCTATTCTCAACTGTACATTGAAGTGATAGTGAGCAGCTGTAATGAAAGAGTTTCCCCCTCGGTGATCAATAAAGTATTTCTGATTCTGATCCAGGCACTGTCTCGCCCTCTTCATCTCCTTGCAGTTCTCATGCATTAGTTCTGTGTTGTTGACTGTGTAGTTGCTGTGGCTGCTTTGTCATACGGCATGTTGGTGTTCAAGGTTGCTGTCTGCTGTTGTGTAAAACATTCAAAATTGTTGTAAAATATTGTTAATGACTATTAGATATAAGTTATACTTGCCATTCAAATTAATACAAAAAAACATGAATTTTGTGCACCATTTAGTATGAAGTCATTATATAAACTGACCTTCTCTCAGCACCACCAACTGTGAATGACTTCCAGCTCTCTGCCTGTATTCCTGTTTATATTTCCATTCTAACCTTGTTAATGAAGCAATATTTTCCCCCGGGTTGTCCATGTTTATATAAATGTAAATAATAGTAATAGTCAACTGTCTAAAACACTGAAATGAATGGATCCACAGATGACCAAGAGGAGGGCCTTTTAATAATGGTAACAGGGAGAAGGTGAGGGCAATCCAGGCTGACCTGAAGATGAAGATCAGGGAGGCCAAGGAGAAGTACAGGAGGACGCTGGAGTGGAAACTCCAGCAGAACAACATGAGAGAGGTCTGGAGCGGCATGAAGAGCATCACTGGCTTCAGACCGACTGGCAGCAGAGGAGTTGAAGGCAGCTTGGATGGGGCCAACGAACACACACCGGCTCCTGCTCATCCCCCCTCTAACTCTGCTGCTGTCGGCCCTCAGACTCCTCTGAGTCCACTGCGCCCCCCTCCTCCATCTTCCTGGGAGAGTCCCACTCTCCCTTCAACTGGTTCTCAGGCTAACGGCCCTCACAAGACTGATGACTCCCTCCCTCCCCCGCCTGTAACCTCTGCTGTGTGCCTGACTGCTGACCAGCTGATGAAACTCCGCTCAAACAAGGTTTGTTGACTACCTGACTGGTAGACCACAGCATGTGCCTCTGCAGCACTGTGTCGGACAGCGTGGTCAGCAACACTGGGGCCCCTCAGGGGACTGTCCTCTCTCCCTTCCTCTTCACCATCTACACCACAGACTTCAGCTACCACACAGAGTCCTGCCACCTTCAGAAGTTTTCTGATGACTCTGCTGTGGTGGGATGTATCAGGATGTATCTCATCAGGTGGTGATGAGACTGAGTACAGGGCTGTGGTGGGTAACTTTGTCCCATGGTGTGAGCAGAACCATCTGCAGCTCAATGCAACAAAGTATAAGGAGCTGGTAATAGACCTACAAAGGGCCAAGTGACCCCGGTTTCCATCCAGGGAGTAAGTGTGGACATTGTAGAGGTTTACAAGTACTTGCGAGTACACATGGGCAATAAACTGGACTAAGAACACTCGAGCTCTTTACAGGAAGGGCCAGAGCCATCTCTATTTTCTGAGAAGTCTGAGGTCTTTCAACATCTGCCGGACAATGCTGAGGATGTTTTATGAGTCTGTGGTGGCCAGTGCTATCCTGTATGCTGTTGCATACTGGGGCAGCAGGTTGAGATTAGCGGACGCTAACAGACTCAACAAACTGATCCGTAAGGTCAGTGACATTGTGGGGGTGGAGCTGGATTCTCTGTCAGTGGTGTCAGAGAGGAGGATGCTGGCCAAACTACATGCCATCTTGGACAATGTCTCCCACCCACTCCGTGACGTGCTGGTCAAACAAAGGAGTACCTTCAGCGGAAGACTCATCCCCCCAAAATGCACCAGAGAGCGCCACATGATGTCATTCCTGCCTGTGGCCATCTAACTCCTCCGTCTAAGTGTCAGTCTAAATGACCTTAAGTCGATAAATTGGACTTTGGACCATTAACATCACTGCAATACTTGAAATAATTGTGCAATATTCTCTGTTTAATACTGCTGTGCAATATACTCTGTTTTCAGATATTTATTTATTTATTCATATTTCTATTACTGCTGTGCAATATCCACCGTCTCATAATCATCTTAATAAGCTACACTTAACTTGACAGTACTCATTATTGCACTATTACTTATTACTTATATTATTACATTGTATTATTATACCGTGCATACTTATCAACCTATCAACCTCTAAATCCACTTTTGTACTTACACTTATTTAGCTTTTATACTTATATACACTTTGTACTTAATTTATCTTACCTGTATTATAGTGTATTATATTTGCTTAGTACTTCTATTCCTGTGTGCATTGACGTGATAGTGAGCAGCTGTAACAAAAAAGTTTCCCCTCGGGGATCAATAAAGTATTTCTGATTCTGATCTGATTTCTGATTCTGACCTATTTCAACACATTTTAATTCAGATGTGATGTGAAGTTTTAGCTGATGTTAACTGGAAAAATCAAAAACAAAGTAAGTCAAAAAGTTGAAGAAGCTGCCGTCAGACTTCTTCAGCATTGCCATCTGTACAACTTTGCTGAATTTGGTTACCATGGAATATTACATTAAGAGATACTGAGATATGGCAGTTATTAAGTAGTATGGTGGTGTTCTACTAAAGGCCACAAGGTGGAGCTTTTGGTGCCATGCTTAAATATGTCATGCACATTCTCATGGAGAACTTTTGTTCCAAGTTGCATTGTATTAAAGACAACAGACTTGCAGAAATATAATGTTTTAATGATACTTACAGCTCAATAGTATTGAAAATCTACCTAGACTAATAATGCCAGCACGTGGGCTCAAACCTTAGGTGACATTAGGTTTGTAAGACAGCCATGCTATACACTGAGCCAAGATTTCACATAGCAAACACTAAGCAAAATATGATTTCCATATTTATACTATTAATTGTAAAGAGACACACAGCATGATGGTACCCATTAAACATATGAAGAAATTTTGTTCATAGGTTGTAATTTATCTAGAAAAAGGTTTTCTTGAAATCCTCTGATTTTTCGTATGTGTTTGTGGATGCCAGTATGTTATATTGTTTTTGTTTGTAATGCATAAGTCAGCATAAGATGACTTTTTAAAAAAAATGCATATCAATCTAAATGCTAAATATTATATAAATTAAAGAGTGAGGGAGTTACATTGAATGATGGTATACAACAAACATACAGTATAAAGCAACTTTGTCCATGACAGCAACATTACATGGAGGACTGCCCAGAGCTGGTATTGAAACCAGAACCTTGCTATATAACAGGGAAGCTGACTATTATCAGGGTTTGACCACAGAGTCAGCAGAGGATTACTGACAATCAGAGCACAAATTGACATTTTGTTGAGAAAAAACTTTTTTCTAAAATTAATCTTTTAGGTCAGAAATGTGAACATTATTAGTAGCAAGAGGTCTTGCAAAACATGAGGATGTGTTGTGGGGGTGTGCACAGTATAAAGTAAGACAGAATCTGTAAGTTTAATTAAAAACATATTGCCAGCACCTGGGTTCGAATTCCCAACCTCTGGATCTAAAAGGTTCCAACTCATCATCATCTTCATTGTAAATTTTATCACTTTAAAAATTCACTGAAACATATTATAAGAAAGCATAAATCTCATGAAGAATATATATGTTTTTAAGTTGAAATTAAGTTTCTAGGACAAATGGTACAGGAGTAGTTAGACGCCAAAAAACGGCAAAGTAATAATATATAAGAGAGTGGCTCTCACACTAAAGAGCGAATATTTAGTATGAGAGCACACTAAATATATAATAAAAAAGAGCGAAGATAACGAAAGTGTGAGAGCTTCCAGCCAATAATAAAGAGCGAAGAGAGCAAAAGTCACACACTCTCACACTCAGCTCTCAGGACATGAGGTCTCAATGAGTGGTTTGATGAAACGATTTGAATCATATGCTGGGGTCTTCACAGTCACCAGATCTCAACCCAACTTTCGGAGTGATGTGTTACCCCAAATTCACACAAACTTTGAGTCATCAGCAGCGCTTAATTACTACTGAAGTACTGAAGTTCCATTCAATCTGTACCAACCTCTGTTACAATATCACTGTCCTCAGACCCATCAGTTCTATCAGCAGGACAGCTGGAGAACAAACTGTCTTTATCAGGAATTCAATGGACATTTATTTTTCTAACGAAGCTCCGTAAGCATGAAGAAAATGCCATTGTTTTTATTTATTGAGTCATCTATTTTATTTCCCCAATGCATCATAGGTCCGTAGGCCCAAACTGAAACTGGAAAGTTCATGGTGAAACTGGAGGGTCTTGACTGATCACTATAGACAATGTTAATAATTCACAACATATAGAGAGAGGGAAATTTGTGTGATTTTAACACCTGCCTATACAGATTACGCTACACTAAGCGTGCCAGACAGGGAAAAAGAAAATGATGCGTGTCTATTAGAGTCAGTGTGACTTGTTACGTTATCTGTTCTGTGAGATGGATGAGTGATGGACGTCACACACGCTTCACAAAATTCTGCTGGTGTGGATTGTACTCTAGACAACGGTCTCCACCTCCATCACAACAACGTCAAATGGCAACACACAACAATCAAGCAAAAATTAGAAGTATTTTTTGCATTTTTGGTCTTATATGTTGAACTGTGAACTAAACTAACTATATATTAACTAAATATCTTTGTGTTTTAAACTGTTAGTTAGACCTTGGGTTTTTTTAAATTGTGATGCACATCTTTTTTTTTTACATTTTATAGGCCAAGTGATTAATCCATAAAATGATCTGCAGATTAATGAATAATGACAATAATTGTTTGTTTCAGTCCTAGTTCTGTCCCTCCAGTAGAGTTCCACATACTTGGAGAAAATGCCAACAAGCATTGAAGCTGCTCTGGAGTGCAGGTTGGTTCTGAGATTTTCACCTGAGTATTCCTTTAAAAATGTAAAAATCCTATCACTAAACAAGCTTTTATATGACACAAATAATACCTGATTTTAGCTTACTCCTCCCAGTAATTTCAAGTGTTCATGTAAATATAATCAATGATCCAGTAACTGATTGTAACTGCTGCGCTCAAATAACCCATCAGACTTTCACAGAGCAAAGAAGGAAGAAAATTGTTTACACTGTTGCACTATATCAAACAGCAATGACAAACACTGGAGCAGTACAGATCAATGAGGAGAGTCGATACAGAAAGCTGAACGTGTTCACTCAATATGCAGAGGGAGACTCAGAAGGGAGACAGCTGTGTGTGTGTGTGTGTGTGTGTGTGTGTGTGTGTGTGTGTGTTTGGTATGCTAGTGTAGTAGTATGCTGGTGGGGGAGGTGTCAGGGTAACAAATCCCAGCTATATTCATATTCAAAGAAGTCCAAAATATTCATAGGCTGGTTGCCCATATTTTGTTTCATGCTCATCCTCCCAGAACATATTTTAGCCATGCACTAAAGCAGCTCACATCATTTATTGATGCACTACAGCCTTGTAGCCTCTTCAACCACTTGCTACACATTTTAGCATATTGCTGTGTTCCTCTCTGTGTGTGCACATGTGTGTCTGCAGCACAATGGGTCTCTATGCACTCTGGTGCATTTGTATATGAGCATGTGTGAGCGCATAAATATGTGTGTTATATATGTGTGTTGTTGTGTGTATGAGTGTCATGAAATGCATTGGCAGAGACAGTAATGTCATCCTTGGCTGATTCCTTGTATAATGTGAGGATAGACAATGCTACACACTTGGTTGTAGAGAGGAGAACTGGTGCTGCAGCTGGTCACACACATTCACTCACAGCTCGCTCACTCCGCTACGTCCTAATTGGTCGCATGCTCTGGCTCTTGGGTTGCACAATTTGTACCACACTCAGGACTCTGACATTGGAGACGGAGGTTTGTATCTAGTGTCCTAGTGTTGTTAGATTTAGGCTACTAAAACTCTTGATTAAGGGTTAATGCTGGCATTCTATATCTACATTCAACAGTGGATGCTTCTGTATCTCTTGCCAGACGGCAGCAGGGTGAACAGGCTGTGGCTGGGGAGGTGGTGGGTACTGTCATTTAGTATCCTTTGGGCTCTGCACAGGCACCTCAACTCAGCGATATCTTCTGAGCAGTTTTAATCACCCACTGCAGAGCCCTCCTGTCCTGGGACGTGCACATCCCATGCCAGTTTGTTATGTTTCCAGTCAGGATGCTTTCATCCTTTAGTTTCCAATAGAGGTTATTGTGGGATAAATTAAACAAGTTTTCAGCGAACAATTTGCAGATTGAACATTTTGTGATTATGCTGATAAAAAAAATTATTGTTGTGGCATTACGTTGAAGCAGCGTTACGTTTCTTTGGTAGATGGGCAAGAAATAACTTGAGAAGTACTGGCCTTTTCTGGCTCAAAAAATGCATTCTTAATCATTTGCTAATGTTCTAAAATATTTGTACCCTGACAAAAATAAAAGTTGTGAAAATCTTAATCTTTTTAATGTTTTGGAACTGTTGCATCTTCATAAAATCATTAAAATGTTTGAACTCTTAGACTCACATAGTACATTTTTAGCTTTTGAAGTTTTTATTTTTCTTATTCTATTTTCCCCCCTTTTTTCTTTGTTTTACTGTCAATAGGTCACGACTAACCCTTTCCAAATATGAAAGAAAAGAGGCCCAAAAGCCTTCAAAAATAAACCCACAGTTTTGCATCTCTAGAGTTAATTTCTCTTATAAAATTGTGATAATTAAACAAGGAATAACTTCAACTTCCAAGATGACAAAATACATTTCTTAAGTTTTTATTTTTAATTATAAGCGATATGTCTACATCTTTTGTTGCTCATCACTGTGGTGTTCACTGCTCTTGCCAGAGATCAGCTGTCTGTCAAACAGTGTGGCCAGTACTGTGACATCAGCCTCCTTGGACTGCAGACAGAGATGCTCTCACTGTCATTTTGACCATCTGTTTTAGTTTATTTTCTAGCTTCTGCTCTGATTCACTGTTTGGTCCAATGATAATTCAGTGCATGTTCATTTTGTTTTTGTCTCATAACATGAGAAGCTGGAAGATAAAAAATGAGAAACCTGACCTTTTTGTTGAATAGCATAGTGCTTTTTAACCTGTTAAATATCTTTTCTCGTTTCCACATTTATTTTCTCTTTTTGTCTTCTTTTCGACATGTTCCAGATGATGGAGGCTGTTTGCCCTGTGAATGACTCCTCTCTGCTCTCAGGAACCTAATGGCAGCCTATGAATGTCTATCTGCTGTAATCCAGCTGTAGCTTTTTTATCCCTGAGCGACTGCTGAAAGAAGAAAACACACCAAATCCTCCTGCTCCTCTCTGCCATCCTGTTCTCTCATTCCAGCTCCTGGTGTGTGTGTGTGTGTGTGTGTGTGTGTGTGTGTGTGTGTGTGTGTGTGCGTGTGAGCTGAATTACAGGGGTGCTGCTGGCTTTATGTGCAGAGCCTGTTGAAGGAGAAGGAGCGGGATATCAACAGGGTTATCTAAGTTTTAGCCTGGAGACTTCAAATTACAAACAACTCAACACCCCAAGTTTGTTACAGACTGGGGGCAAGGAGTTTGAAAAACGTGGATGTTTTCCGGGCAAGGAGGGTCAAAGAAACATGCCATTGAGCACATTTGGAGCTTGACCCCTAAAAGGGAGTAAAAGTTAGGATATCTCAGCTTGTGCTGCTTCAATTTTTTATTTGTCTCTTGTGAGTTCCCCAACTTTATGGAAGCACATTTTTTCTAAACCACTGGAGTACTCTCTTCAGGAAAAATAAACTATGAATATGACTGTATAAAATTGATGCTGAACAGGGTGACTTGTGTGTCATCTCATTCAGAAGACCCCTTCTTTGTATAGTATGTAGTGTTTAAAAATAAATAAATAAATGACATGAATAAATAAGTAATTATATGAGTAATTAAAGACATTGTATAATCATGAAACTGTGAAATATTCCAATAAATCATCATCATAATGCCATTTTATCACAAAGTCTCTGTCTGTCAGTCAAGCAGGGCAGATGTGATTGTATTACATTGTGATGAAAAGTGCAATTATGAAATAGAATGATCATTGGGGAAAATTGTATTTTAAAATAATAATAATACTAATAATCAGACTTTGAAAAAAATTACATTCTGAGATAAAAACTGCAGGAATTCAATAAAAATAACCTGCACAATAATATAAATAAACTGTTATTGTGAAAAGAAGATGAACTGGATATTTCTCCACTTTTTAGGGTGTGTGCTTGGAGGCTGCTATAGTAGCATATTAATACCAATAGTTTTGGAATGAGATGTTTGGGTTTCCATATACTTTTATTGTTTTGGTTGTGTACTGTCCTCCTTTATAAAGATTATTCTATGATTTTTCCTATTTTTCTGTGGCTGAAAATAAACTGTCTGCTGAAGTGGGCATCATGCAATAAAGTAACTGGACCTATTTTTTCCATTTGCCCCTAAAGTGCATTTTTAGCATACAGTATTGCATGGTGGCACTTGTTCAAATTGAATATATTGGGAAAAACAAACAATTGGTCAGGACTTTAGTGTTGTTTTAAAGTGTCTAGAAACTAAAACCCAAAACTATCCAACTACTTTACAGTTACAGTTAAACCCTAAAATCTGTCAAACCTCATCTAAATCCTGTTTCAATGAAGCAGTATATCAGTCTGTGCTGCGTGAGTGTCAGCAGTGTGTGAGTGTGTAGCTGTCAGTCGGGGTGAGAGTGTGCTGGCTGGCTCTTTGTGATGTGAAGGACAGGCGACACGGTGTGAAACAATGAACACAACGTCCATGTTGTTGAGCTGTCCTGTCAGCCTGCAGCACTGCACTACGCCTGACTGTAAATCGCAAGCACACAAAAAGAGGTGTTATGACCTGGACAGGTGTTTGTTGGTGTACCGGTGTGTGTGTTGGTGCGTGGACGTGTGTATGTGTGTGTTCAAGCATACCTAACTCAATCAAAAGCTCCAGTAGCTCTTCAGACCGAGCCGGTGTTGTTGAAATAACGGATTTACTGGAGCGATTAAATTCTTCCACCAACGTATGTGTTGTTGTGTGTGTTGGTGTGTGGGTGAAAGTGTTAGGCACTGTTTTCCATGGTTCGTTCATTCATCTGTCACCTGCAACATCACACCCACCACTGACTGGATTTGACAAAATTGTGGGAAATTATGCATTTTCGCTCTGTATTCCTGTGTTTCTTTCAAAATGACTTTAGTTGACCACAGGGGTTTAAGGAAGTAAGATTCAACTGATGGGATTTTGAACACAAGTTTTTTGTATGGAAATAGCTGAGAGCTAGTATTTTTTAACTGTGGCCACGTCACAAAAGTATTCCCCCACTACATACAAAACTATTTGTTTCCCATTTAAAGCCAGTGTAGTATTGATCACATCTGTGGACGTGTTGTACATTTGAAGGAACAGTCCAACATTTTGGGAACACTTGTGTGGTCTTGTATAGATTTAGACGAGAAAATTAGATCAATCAATCAATTTCTTTCTTTGTGTCCAGAGGCTCTGGCGGGAAAGGGAGGGAACTTGTAGCCAAGTCGGGTGGTGGCTGTGGCTCAGGAACAGGTCATCCACTAATCACAAGGTTTGTAGTTCGATCTCCACCTCCTCCTGTCCACATGTCAAAGTGTCCTTTGGCAAGACACTGATCCCCAAATTGCTCGTTGATTATTAGGCTAGCACCTTGCATGGTAGCTCACTGCCATTGGTGTGTGTGAATGGGTGAATGGAAGGAATTAAAGCTCTACATAATGCAACCATTTATCATTTAACAAGTCCAAATTTGGTCGAAGCCAACTCAAGATTGAGTACAAAAAAGCAAAACAGATCCCATTCAATATTCTTAATACTGTTGTCTAACTGTTGTTAATTGTGAGTGTCAACTGTGATATACAGTAACTTAAGTCATTCAGTACAGTGCTTTAGATGAAAGGATTGTAAAGTTATTTACAAAGTTTAAGTAAATTTGCATTATTGGCTAAAACTGATGTGATACTTAAACTTAGAGAAGGTAGAAACAGAACTATCCGGCCCAGTATTACAAGCTAACTATGAAAGTCTAATGTATTACACACTTGTGTAAAACAACACATCTAAAATGAACATGCTTGGTTGTAACCTGGCAAAGACAGACTGGCAATAATAGGTGGTAACACTGCAGCAGTAACAGAATTTCCTGTTTGTGCTGGCACACAACTCCAAGCCCAGTGTGGTAATCCTGTAGTGTGCCCTAAAAATTTGCAATTAAACAAAGTCACAAAATGAAACACTAAAACATCAGAGAAATATCACAAGTTACTTCGTAAATATTTTTGATTATATTATTATAAATTACATACAGGGTTGTAAACTATGTTAATATCAATGTAAAATAACTAAAGCCTATGAAGTCCTGACATGGATATTATAGAAATAGGCCTCAATCTTAAAGGTGATGAAATGTATATTTTTCACATTTGATGGAGATAGTCTAGCAGTTTCCCACTTCTTCCAGTGTTAGAGCTAAACTAAGCTAAACACATTCTGGACCTTTCTCTGTACTGGACCTACATATATCCTGAAATGTCAAACTGTTCCTTTAAATATGTATGGACAAATTTATGTGCGTGTGTGAGTGTATTGTGCACTCCCTCCTCAGGCGAGGTTGTCTGTGATTGGCCCTGAGTGGATTAGGAGGCTTGAGGTGACAGAGATGTGTGCTTTGTGAATGGCTGCAGTACTCCAGACACGGTCCCACCTGATAAAGCTGTGTCTGACAGGAGAGAGGAAGGACAAGAGGAAGTCAAAAGTGGGAGGTGGAGAGATAGAGAGAGTCACCACAGGGAAACCGACAGGGAAGAAAAGATGAGTGCAGTGGAGCTGAGAGGGGATTAAGATGGAAGAGTGAGATGAGGGAGAGAGAAGGCAATGTCAGAGGAGAGAAGGAGAGAGTAGGAGATATGAAAGAGGGAGAGATAAGCATGTGAATAAGGCTGAATAAGAAGGAAATAGAGATGTGAAGAAGAGAAGGCAAATAACAGATTAAAGAATGCGCAAACCAGTGTAGTGACAGACATAGATGAGGTGGATTAGAGCAGTACAGCGTTTCACACTGCTGGGGTTTGATGGATAGATAGGGCTTTCAAACCTAATACAGACTCTGTCTGTCTCTTTCTTTCTTTCTATTTGTCACTAGAAAATCAGCAACAAACTCTGCAGTTTTAAATTTGGCCAGTTCACCTGCTTTTACCTCAACTACTTTTAGTAGTATAGGTCTTAAACTTTGTTTTACACTTCAACTGACCCCTTAACTAGTTCCAATTCTTACACTTCAACTGACACTTGTGTCACTGAGACAACAAACCTTTTCAGTTCCTCAGCTTGATTTCAGCTAATTCACTTCACCAAACACCTCAACGACTTTCAATGCTTACACCTCAGCTGACACTTGTGACACTGACTCAACAAACCCTTTCAATTCAATTCAATTCAATTTTATTTATTTAGCGCCAATTCATAACAGAAGTTATCTCATTCAACTGACCCCTCAACTATTTCCAATTCTTACACTTCAACTGACACTTGTGTCACTGAGACAACAAACCTTTTTAGTACTTCAGCTTCAACTTATTTCAAGGTTCAAGTTTCAAGGTTAATTTATTTATCATTACACAACACAGGGATGTGCAACGAAATGCAAGCTGTGGTCCCTTCATGCTACATACAAAAAAAGAAAAACCAGAAAACTATTATTTATGGTGGAGTGCAGAGGATGAACTGGGGAGTCTCACAGCCTGAGGAAAGAAGCTGCTCTGTAGTCTGGTGGTATGGCAGTGGATTCTTCTGTATTGCTTGCCAGATGGTAGCAGGATGAACAGACTGTGGCTGGGGTGGGTATTGTCTTTTTTATTCTTTGGGCCCTACGCAGACACCTCACCCATCACTGATGTTCGGTGGATAAGTAGACTTCCAATGAAGTTCTGGTTTTAATCACTCGCTGCACAGCCCTCCTGTTCTGGGACATGCACATCCCATGCCAGTTTGTAATATTACCAGTCAGGATGCTTTCTATTGTTCCTCTTTAAAAGTTAACACGAACTTGGCATGGATATTCATCATTGTTTGTAATCTGGCGGATGATGGCAGTGACATCCACAAACTTCAGACTTCAGAGTTCTCTCCATATCTGAGATTGCAGTTGTGGGTGTACAGCGTGAACAGTGGGGGGCTGAGCACACAGCCCTGGGGGGCTCCAATGTTGAGCATTAGAGTGGAGGAGGTGTGACTCCGAACTGTCTGGGGTCTGTTTGTGAGGAAGTCCAATATCCAGTGTGAGTGTGGTACTCAAGCCCAGAGTGCTGTTTGCCAATCAGTTTAATGGGGGAGATTGTGTTGAACGCTGAGCTGAAATCAATAAACAGCATTCTGAGTAGGTTGTTGTTTTCACGATGTGTGAGGGCTGAGTGGAAGTGGAAATTACATCTTCTGTGGATCTGTTGGTTCTGAATCCAAACTGGTGAGGGTTCAGACTGGCAGGCATGTTGTCTTTGATGTGCTGGAGAACCAGTTTCTCAAAGCATTTTGTTAGAATGGGAGTACTACAGGGTGGTAGTCGTTTAGACTAGACACTGCAGACTTTTTAGGTACAGGGACAATGGTGGCTGTCTTGAAGCAGGTGGGAACACTCTCCTGTGACAATAATATAGTGCCAGCCACTCACCTTAATCACTTTGAAGTTCAGTATATCATTTTAGACCCAGTCCCCAAAATTCAGCAAAATTATTATTATCAATATTATTCCAAACTACCAGTATTTATTTGTTGAACATATATTACAGGCCCCCAGAGTTCAAGCTGTCTCAGTGACATAAAATGGCAACTGAGTGTGTTGGAAGACTAAGAGCACAGCCCCCAACAGCCAACTTTATAGTCCCTAAAATGTGCTGTAATCTCCTTTCACATAAAATTTTACAAATACAGTTTTGTGAGTTGTTGAGTTAGGGGAAATTTGAACTATGAACTTTGTGAAATGCTGTCTATGACAAATTCTTAATTAATGAATTCATTAATTATTCATGCCCTGTTGTAAATTCAGCAATTGTACTTTGTCTACAGTAGAAGCCTTGTTAAGAGCAGATAAGTGCAGCACACACCGCCACACACACAGTTAATTACCGTCTATCAGCCTGAAACCGGCGGAAGCTTTGTTCCACTCTCCCTCTCTCTCCAAAATATTCAAACTAAAGAAAAGAGAGCTTCCCAAAATATTATTCACAACTACCGGTATTTATTTATTGAGCGAGGATCACATTGAATAGTAATTTTTTATATTTCTGATTTACACTCTATTAACAGTGACAGTGAAATAGATTTGCATGCTCCATTCACAAAACACTTGTGGATGTCACAAATGTTCAAGCAGGGTAACCAGAAACACGAGAAATTGGACCCAAATGCAGACAACTGAGGCAGAGCTGTGCAGTTCAAAGGATTTATTACAAAACTAAATGTACAACAGGCTTACGGGAATGATGAGACAGGCAATGGTCCATACAGGAAAAGCAGTCCAATACAGCTAAATAAATCCAAGGGAACAGGCAAAATCCAAGGTCCATAAAACGGGCGAGGTCCAAGAAAACAAAGTAGAAGTCCGATCAACACTAGGGTAGTGGCTGGAACACTTGAGTCAAGGACAAAGACGAACTGGCACTGAGACATGGGAACATACAGACTAAATACACTAAGGATGAATAATGAGGGGGTGGTGAAATAAGAATATTTGCATTTCCTGAAGAAAATGCATGTGATTGATGCATCTGCTGCTCGCCAGCCCAGCTTCGGAAAGAATTACAGCCAGAAGTGTTGGTGATTCATGTCTGAAGATCACCCAAAATCGGTGGTAACTGAATAATGCGTTCAAGAGATATGGTGGTGTTTTATTAATGGACACAAGGAGGAGCTATTGGTGGCAGGCTTCAATATATCATGCACATTCTTATGGAGAACCTGTGTACTAAGTTTCATCTTATTAAAGACAACAGAAATGTAGATGTATCATGTTATATTGTTACTGTAGCGCCCCCTGTTTGTATAATTGCATCAAATGCAACACTCTTGTATATTGGGCTGTATGTACAACATTTACATAACTGGTTGCAATCCAATTTTGAATTGACTTACGGCCCATTGAGTACATCAGGTCAGGCCTTTAAAACTGTGATAACCAATTACAGACAAACAGTAAGTGATATCAAAAAACAAACTCATACCTTTTGTTTTGGGTCATGTAAATATGGTATGTACCAAATTTGGTGAAGATTGGATGAAATATGTGCCAATAGAGGCAAAAAATGTTTTTACCAAATAATCCAAAATGGATCAGTCAGTTTATATCAGTCAATTCAGCTTCATCCAAGGAACCCACTGAGGGGTTGTGAGGTGTTAAAGTACCCCTCCACTCAAAAATTAACTTTTTTTTATATATTTATGTCCTCTAAAATGTCAGACCTTGACTTTACTGACTTGTATCTGTGCAAAGTTTGTCACTAGAGAGGTGTTTTCACATTCCGTTATTGAAGGGGGAGATATCCATACACTTTCCTAAAATCTGAGATTCAAACTTACAAAGAAAAAAAAGAACAAAGAACAAAGAAATCTGAAACCTCAGGCAAAGAGCGGACTTGTCAGTACAGAGAGCAAGAGTTTGCACTAAGTTAGCGTAGTGAAAGTTTTGACAGTAGGCATGGTAGAGTGTGCCGTTTTTGGATGTAAACAGGACCCTGGAGCTTCCTTCTACTATTTACTAACTTCTTTTCCTTTCGGCTGTTCCCTTTCAGGGGTCGCCACATCGAATCATGTGCCTCCATCTAACCCTGTCCTCTGCATCCTCTTCACTCACACCAATTAACTTCATGTCCTCTCTCACTACATCCATAAATCTCCTCTTTGGTCTTCCTCTAGACCTCCTGCCTGTCAGCTCCAACCTCAGCATCCTTCTACAAATATATTCACAGTCTCTCCTCTGAACATGTCCAAACCACCTCAATCTGGCCTCTCTGACTCATCTCTGAAACATCTAACATGAGCTGACCCTTTGTTGTACTCATTCCTGATCCTGTCCATCCTTGTCACTCCCAAAGAGAACCTCAACATCTTAAGCTCTGCTACCTCCAGCTCTGCCTCTTGTCTTTTCTTCAGTGCCACTGTCTCTAAGCTGTACAACATCGCTGGTCTCACCACCGTCTTGAACACCTATCCTTTCATTCTTGCTCATACTCTTTTATCACACAACACACCTGACACTTTTCTCCACCCATTCCAACCTGCTTGCACTCGCCTCTTCACCTCTTTTCCACAGTCTCCATTGCTCTGGACCGTTGACCCTAAGTACTTAAAGTCCTGCACCTTCTTCACCTCTGCTCCCTGTAACCTCACCGTTCCCCACCTGGGTCCCTCTCATTGACACACATGTATTCTGTCTTACTGCGGCTAAGCTTCATTCCTCTGTTTTCCAGAGCAGACCTCCATCTCTCTAGATTTTCCTCCACCTGCTCCCTGCTCTCACTACAAATCACAATGTCATCCACAAACATCATAGTCCATGGAGATTCCTGTCTAACCTCATCTGTCAGCCTGTCCATCACCAGAGCAAACAAGAAGGGGCTCAGAGCCGATCCTTGATGCAGACCCACCTCCACCTTGAACTCCTCTGTCACACCTACAGCACACCTCACCACGGTCTTACAGCTCTCATACAT